>NW_027467082.1:32500-180000 GCF_046128005.1 Genypterus blacodes
TTCCTGGGCAGAGAAGGCGTGTCTAAGGAGAAGGAGGAGAGCGAGGCCGAGTCGCAGTGCGCGGAAAAGTAGCCCTCCGCAGTAAGCCCCGCCCCCTCGCCCTCCGCCACCCCCTCCGGCTCCGCCGAGTGGCCGTGGCTCCTGTCCGTCGGCGTGGCGCGGGCCTCTGTGACGGACGCCGGGCTGGCTCCGTCTCCGTCCATCCTGCCTCCTCTCCTCTAACAGGCGGAGGAAAACATCGGACAGGGAATAAATCCACAAGGACAGAAACACATTTAGGAAAAGAAGGAAACATTCGGCGGCCCACCTGGGTGTGAGCGCCGCCTCTCCTCCACTCTGCTGACTGCAGAACAACGATCCTGGCCTCATACTGCGCCGCCGTCTCTGACAAAACAACACAACAATACAAGGAAATAATGATTCATTCATTTCATCCTCCACTCTGATGAATTTGGCCAAAATTCCAACCAGAGCTCTGTTTGTTTGTTCAGCTGTTTCTCTCAGTGCCAAACACAAAGTGAGGGCTTATCTGCTACAATCTGAAGCACTATGTTGTGTGTTAGAGTGTAGTTCTCACCCCTATTGAAATGTTAGTGTAGCTTCCAGTAAGCAAGTAAGCTAGCCCCCTGATTTGACTTACAATATAAAGCTTTAAACGGTTCAGCAGCTTCTGACAGGAGAGAGGAGCTGAGGTTGTGTTGGGTCTTCTGGAGGAGCCTCTTAGTGACTGAATAACATCAAAAGCTGTGTTGTTGTGTGTTACTGGAACATTCTGGGCTCTTCTAAAGGAAGGTTTTAAATTCTCTGTTCTGGGAAAACTTGTGTGCAGCAGCGTATCAAAGATGAAATGTTGCGTCTAGCATATTCATGTGCTACATTGAGCTTCCTCTTTGTACTGTGTGTCTCAGAAGGTCGTGTCTCTGATTACACTCCACTGCATTTGCCCAAGCTGGCCAGATTAATGAGCACATTACTGACCGAAGTTTACACACTGAAGCTAACACACTGGTGCAGCTGATGACAAAGTTATCTCACACACACACACACACACACACACACACACACACACACACACACACACACACACACACACACACACACACACACACACACACACACACACACACACACACACACACACTGACCTCTGAGAGCCTCGTGCAGAGACTGAATCTCTTGGTCACATTTGTTCTGCAGCTCTGTGAGTTCCTCCTGTTTGCTCAGCTCACAGATGGTGGCCACGCCCTGCCAGTGCTCCACCTGAGCTCGGCACTCGGCTAGTTGGGCCTGGAGGCTCTCATCTGCAAAGGACAAACACGGTTCAATGTTTTCCTTCTGTTCCACGGACGCTTAGACCAAGTGACTGAGCAGTAATGTGGATGCTGCATGTGTAGGATTTGAACCTATGTGAGTGATCCTGTAGCTTTGCCTTCATAGTTCATGAGAAAGTCCATGATATGTTGATGAATTCGGCTTTATATGACACCAACTTACAAGATTCCCCTTTGGTTCTTATTTGTTACACAAACTGTTTACAAAACAAGGGCACATTAACCAATCTGCATCATTTACATCTACTGAATCATTGCAACTATAGTGGAATACAGGCATTGTCAGGAGACCCCAAAGGCCCCAGATCAGGACCAAAGACCCACATAGGGCCCAGATCTTGTTCCTGGTCAGACTGCCTCCACCTGTTGCTGTCAGTGTTCAGTTACAGGCTGCAGGAAGGAACCAGGTGGGTGCAGGTGACAGACTTTGTCCTTGAGCAAACACTCACCGCTTTAACTTGAGACGAGGCTCACAAACATGTCGTGTATATCACCATGCTGCGGGTTTTTGACTTACTACTGTGGCGACATGTGCAAACGAGCCACAATGGACTATTATGACAACAGAAGAAGAAGAAGAAGAAGCGAAAACAAAACTCACTTCTGTTCCTTTTCTCTTAAACCATTCGCTTATGTTCAGTGCATTACTTTGATAACTCTTTTTTCCAATAGCGCAGATACAAA
The DNA here is from genome assembly GCF_046128005.1 of Genypterus blacodes. NCBI lineage: Eukaryota > Metazoa > Chordata > Actinopteri > Ophidiiformes > Ophidiidae > Genypterus > Genypterus blacodes. The sequence continues at coordinate 34,516 of NW_027467082.1, forward strand.
ACAACTATTATGCTTATCTTCTAAGTGATCTAAATATGGTTTGGACCCAGATAAACCTGTTTAAGTGCAACGTTTAGCATTGGGCTAGCTGTTTGTTTTAATCGGGGAAGTTAACAGCTAACAGTGTTACCGGCAGTTTAATACTTAAGCGCTAAACTGCTTAGTAACATTAAGAGCGCTTACAATAAAAGTGTAAAAGTTTGAGTTTAGTTGTGTGTAACAAACAGCTCGTCCCGTTAGGTGTTTATCTTGCTTTATTACCTGTGTCTTCACTCTTTGACGCGCTCTTCTCGCCTGACAGCTCCATTAGTTACAAAAAAGACGAGCTCCGAGTATTTTATTTATTTTTGTATCCTTTAATTGTAGCTTAACTCCTGTGCGGTCATTCTGTCCAAACAGAGGGAGTGTGTGAGTATACGTGTGTGTGTGTATGGAGTGCTGAGATCAACGCACACTGAACTTCAGGAAACAACTTTCCCCGGTGTCTGCCTGCGGAAATGACGTCAACCTCCTTCCTGTTCCACATGCCTTCGTACTCTGTGAGCTCTGGAATGAAGTCCAACATGTCCCACCTTTCACTTTTCCGTGTTTTTGAGCTGACGATGAACCGAAGAGGAATTGCGGTTGATTAATAAACACAGTGTATAAATATAACACGTTTTTACTGTACAGAATTTACTAAAAGAAACGTTGATATTGACTGATTGTGACACCAAAGCAATTCCACCCGTCACTTCCCATAACAAAGTTCAACCCATCGGTCAAACTCAGTTCATAATCCTGCTTAAACACAAATACACAGATGCAAGTGACAATACGGATAATATTCAAATATTTAGAAACCTGATTTACTGCATTTGCACAAATCTGCTGCCCCCGGACACATTCATAAATCTGTGATGAGCCTCAAGTGTCTTAAAATAAACGATGAAAGCAGAACACAAGTCTGACCAAAAGCAAAGGCCTATGCAGGGAAGTGATTGGACTGGACTCTAAGGTCATCATCTCTGTTACACCGATTCGTTCGATTATCATCTCCTCTTGAAACCTGATCTTTGGAAAGGCAAGAATCCTTCCTCTGCTGTTTGTAAACAGGGTGGGGTGACTGAGGACTAATGATCCCTTTTAAGAATCAAGGACAGCCATTCTCTTGTTCATATACTGGACACTGCATGTGCATCATCGTCCTTTTTGTATTACACATTGAAACATGAATAGATCTTTTTTAAATGGCTGGTTGCGTTACAATGCTTAGAAAATCACATCAGATTATACTTTGTGTTTAGTTACTTTGAAGATTAGTAGTCAACAACTCACACACATTAAACTAAATTGTAAAAGTCAAAAGGAATTACATGTAAACCTCAAATGAGCTTTTGCAGATGAAGAGCGTCATTTTCAAGTATTTAGATGTGTGTGTGTGTATCCATCCATAGAAGCCCCATTAGGATTGCTGCTCAAAAAATGACCTCATCACATCCGATATTTATTACTTTTATTCTCAACAGTTTTAAACACATCACCATTGTAACAATGTAGGAAAACAAAGTACAAAAGTTTATTTGGTCATTACAGTATTATGTTGAAATGCAGACTTCATTGATTTCAATAGCAGATGACTGAATATCCTAAACATTAGCTAATGCCTAAACACTGACTGTGTGAGAAGTGGATTAGTTCCAAGTGTAACTTCATGTCATCAGAGTGAAAGTACAGTATAAAATGCTGGTGAACGTCTTCAAAAATATGACTAGATTCAAAGTGACTGTGTAAGCCAGTGCTATATGCTGTATAACCAAAATACACTTTTACAGACAAAGTAATTATATAAATAGTTTGTAAGTTTTAAATATTTTTCAGTGGTTTAAGCCTGAACTCCCAGAGGCACAGAAATATAAAGTACTTTGTTTAAAAACAGCACGTGCTCTGGAACCAAAGCTCGTCTGCCGGGCGGTGGAATCCTGATCGTACACACACAGAGGCGATGCGGTACCAAGAGAGTCGCAGCCTGGATGGAATCTACAAATGTCATAGATGTGGGGACATTGAGCCTTCAGAAAAACAAAAACAAACCAAAAAAAAGTTGAGTGAGTCGCAGCCTTTCATTACAAATCCATGTCATGATCGCTGACACTCTGGCGCAGATAGTCTTCATACAGGTTTTTCTAGGGGGGGGAAAGGAGACATGTTATTAAAATTAAATAGTGCTTATTTCACTGTCAGATACCAAACACAGCTTATAATGAAGTAATCGGTCTGAAGTGTTACACAGATCTTGGCACTGGATACATCTTTGATATTTATAACCTCATTTCAGTCTAGACTCAACCAGATAAACTGTTTTAATCCAGACTGAAACAGGTTGGTTCACCCTGAATGTCTGTAAAGATTCTCTTAAAAGCCATTTCTGTGCAGACACAAACGCGTACACTACCTTCTTGGTCTTGACCACCTCCTGAACGTACTCCAGTTTCTCCTGCAGTTGCCTCTTCTGTTTGCCTGACAGAGTTGTCCGAGTCCTGCGGGAAAAAACAACAAATCCACAGGGAGCCAAAATTACATGTGGTCAATGGGAAAATAGCAATTTAAAAAAAATTCAGGTTTAGGTTGAAGTGAGAGGGTCTTTGCATTTTTAGAACAAAAGCTGAAATGGTGCGGAGATCCCCTTTCTCCTACCTGAAGGAGAAGCGTGCTATGATGAGCAGGAGGAAGGAGAGGAGCACCAGCCCTCCACAGCCGTAAAGCCGCTGCTCCACAGAAAGAGACTCAAACACTTGAACTACGGGACTCTGTAAAGTACAAGAGCGAGCAAGGAATTAAAGGCTCTGAAGTCTCAGCACAGTATCATCCTGCACTACCGCCGACACTCACCAGGTAGAGTGAGAGCGCCTCTGTTCCCTGGCTGCCCAGCGCCATGTCTAGCAGCTCTCGGGACAAAGTGCCCAGCAGCAGCAGGACCATGAGAGCCAGCGGCACGCTGAAGCCCACCAGAGTCAGGAAGCAGCTCTTGCAGCGAGCCCGTCGGTTCTCAGAAGCGGTCTGCCTGTAAGAGGAGAGAGTCCCAGTTGTTCTATGAGACAATGGCTGACTGATGATTAAAAATCAGTAGTTATTTTTAATCGGACAGTTCAAGTTACTTTGAAGAACGGATGAAGCTTTTCCACCAAACACTGCAGGTCCCAGCATGTTATTCTGATACAGGGATGGTATCTTAACGCACGGTGACATACAGTATTAAACTTTGTGCCACATCCCTGATGCTTCACACGTAAACGGGTCAATAACAGTGAGTCAGTAGTCTTGCCCGCGCCCTTTACCGTTTACAGTATAAATCCAATTCCAGTCTGAATTTGCTCACAGCCCTGCTTTTATGTACGTGACACCGCAGAACAAGCAGCGAGAGGAAGTGCAGGAGGAATTGTGTGCCTGGTGAGTGAGAGCCATTGTGTCCAAACAAAAGGAGCTGAAAGTGGGTGAGATGATGTTGATGTTCAGCTCGGCAGCTCCGGCCTTTTCAGCGTCACTAAAAGGAGTTATCCCATTCACCGTTAGGATCGGAAACATCCCTAATGGAGCTTAAGATCTTTGCTCTTTTTACAAGAAAGCACGCTACACCCACGGGCGCGCACTTCCTGTTCACTTTCCATAAAGAGCAGGCGTGCTTTTTTGCTTTTTTGCAGTGTGTGATTTGCGTGTGCGTCACCTGTCAATCTGGAGTGTTTCCGTGACAGCCTCGCTGATGAGCTCGCAGTCCTTCTCCAGGGAGTTGAGCGTGTTCTGCACAGTCTGGTTGATGGTTTTCTCAATGGTGCGACACACATCGTCAATCTGGTTCACACAGCGACTCGGCTATGAGGAGAGGAGGAAAATGTCAACACAAAGAAAAATCAGTGCCTTTAACTTAAGATGAGAAGAAGAATCATGTAGTTGTAGTCACATATTCCAAACTAAAACTCAATAATGATGAGACTCTTACCTTAGTGGGATTAGGAACGTAGATGGTGGGCATGTCAAAACCACATTTGTTGAGTCCCGGGCGCTTACAGAGCTCCTGGACGATCTGCATCATCACTCTCTGACACACACACAACCCCACAAACAAATAGGTGAGATTGTGAGGTGAATGCCCAGTCACTCGCGTGTGTTTCTCTCTCCTCCCACATACTTGAAACAGGCCCACACTCGTGGAGACGTTTGGCAGCAGCTTTTCACCAGCCCACACACTTTCACATGAACTGGCTACTTTCTATTTTAGATTATTATTCTAGCTAGAGGCCTCTGGGGGCCTGCAAGAGCGAGGAAAAAGAGCTGCAGCAGCAAAACATGAGCAAGAAAATAGTGCATGCATCTTTACCCTCACATTCAAATCCTAATAATCTTCCCCCCCCCCCACTTATTTCATAAAATTGTTTTCATTATCGCAAAATGCTGTCTGTGTTTTGCCCCCGATTACATCTTTGCATACCTGTCTGTCAGATTCTCCGCCCGCCTCGTCGGCCTTGCTCAGGTAGAAGCGTAGCCGATCCCCGTGCTTCTCGTTCAGGCTCTCCACGATGTTGAGGGTGCGCTTGCACAGAGCTTGGCCCATGGGATCGAAAAAGACCAGGATCAAGTCACAAAGATCACCTGAGGGAGACAGTGGGAAGCTCAAAAACCTGAATGGAACCCGAAGCAGAGACAGTACGACACATGTGTACACACGCATCTTCACTTTTTAGAGTAACAGTTTAACCTTATATTCCATTTCAGGGATTCATGTTGTTTTTACTTTTGTTTTATTTGAAAAGGTTATTTTTTTTTAATTACTTGAGAGATTTAAGTTGTATTTTGGGGGGGGGGTATATTATAATCAAGGTTACATTTCTTTAAATAACCAATCTATACATCAGTCAGACAACAAATAGAGTCCCAACAGCTTTAGGCTATGAACTCTGACAGCTACATTGTAACAGCTGACCACACACCGAGCCACAGGAGGACCTCGTCCACATCAAAGGGATACTTCATGTCACCGTCCACCAACCCCGGCGAATCTACAAACGTCACCAGGCTGAACCGCTTCTGTCGCGATGTGCAGATCTCTGTGCTCAGATACTCTGACACACCTAGAAATCAAAACGCAGCAGATGACGGCAGATTGTTAGGCACTGATCCACAAACAACAACAGAAGAAGAAGAACTCATGCTGTACACAAACAGGCTGACGCCGTTGTGCGTGGTAGTAATTATATATTATTCAAAGCACAGCGTGTCATTGTGGTGAATCAGGAGAGTTGCACAAAGAGAGATTGTGGTTCAAGCGGAGAGTCTCACCTTTGAAGTGTTGCAGTGGCTTGAAGTGTGGATAGAGATGAAGGGTGGCATTTCCCTAAAGAAGGATAAGGCAGAATATGATGCTGAGGCACTGAGATAGAGACAGGTTCATTTATCTCTTATGGCCATGATAGAGCAATGGTTCACAGTAAATGGCATTAGTGTTCCTGTGCTTACTGTGAGAGATTCTCTCTTGCGTCCACTTGTAACAAAGTTAAAGCCTTGGGTCTCAATTGCCACTCCAGTGCGCTGGATGTGCTCCTCCACATACCTGACAGGAAAAACAGCGCCTGTGTTAGCCGGGTAGCTGCATCATTGCACTGATGCAGCCATGAACAAAGAAGGCTTCGTGTTTCATAGGAATACAGTGCAACAAACAAGTTTTGAATTTTGGTTGCGAGTTGTCTGTAGTGAAGCCGGTCTACTCTCCACCATCTGTTCTCTGTTGAATGCATCATCGTCCTTCACTCCTAGGGTTTATGCAAGTTTCCATTAAAACCATTTCCTCTACAATCTATTTCCACTGTATGGAAGGGGGGGGGGGGGGTGTTAGTGGCTTTCTTCTTTCATTTTTGATAATTCTATTGTCTATTCTAATGACAAAGACCACAAAATTAATTCTTTGGCTTTTACATCTCCAAACAATTCATGGAGACCTGAACATTAAACCCATGTGTCATTATTTCACATTTAATAAAAAGAAAACTAATGATGTCAGTTATTGCCTCAGACACAGAATGAAGCTTGACAGGATAAGATTCATCAGAAGATCGATCCTTGTCTTTCTCTACTGTGGCGTTTGCTTGTGATTTTGTATGACATTGATGAGTAACATCTGGGTAGGTTTGCTCTCTGTGGCCTGTAAATAAGCTTGAGTTTACCAATTAATGAAGGAGCTCTTGCCAGCAGAGTGGTTGCCCATCAGCATGACGGTGATCTTTTTCCTGGGCGGCAGCAACTTAACACCAACAGATTCACCCAATGTGATCAACCCTGGAAGAAACAGAGAACACAGTGCCAAGGGTTGGATATCATCTCTATTCTCATGTTGTCCGAAATTGCCAGTACCTGAGTTGATCAGTCAGGAAACGTATGCAGGGAGGTTGCAGGCAAATTCTATGGAGATTTGCATAGAGAGGTGCATATCTTCAGGTGTAAAAGGGAAGTGTACAATCCTGTCTAGTAACTGGACTTAGTTAAAAAGTTAAAAAGTAGTTCACACCATGGACAACACCTCATGATGTTCCAAATCAGTTTATACCACTTAAACTGTATTCTACACATTTTGAGAGAGCTCTGCTGTTTTTAAAAACCAAAAGAGCCTTAAGTTCACTTTACTGTCTATCAATTCATTCAGCAGGTTACAGCAATCGATGTCTGCATCTGAGAGCCCAGACTACGCGTTTACATCTATGAAGAGGGAGGGAAATGTGTGCAGGCAGATGTGGAAGTGAGAATAGAAAACGGTAATGACTAGCGGCTGTTTCCACACTCAGTTGCTCTGACTAAATTAAACACAGGGACACATTTTGTCTCCTCCCTGTGCTGCACTGTCCTCCAAGTGGGAGGATTCGGCGAAGGAGGGACCAATGGGAGCCGACAGCAGGGCACTAGAGGCTTCCACAGTCCAAACACATGCAGGTTACACTGTCTAGGTACACTTACATACTAGCTCAGTTTTTACATGCAAACAGAATATTCTATTATGTGTGGTGTCCTTAAATCTGCGACTATACTTTTGCAATCATATAGGAGCAGAAACAAAACAAATGTAAAAAAAAAAAAATGTAAAACATGTCAAACTTATGTGGGGGCTCCAAAAGGCCCAGTTGTTCTAGTTACGCCCCTGCTATTTTAAAGAATCACGGCATAAGACTACAAACTACATTCACAAAAGCTGCAAAATATGTGGAAAGAAAATTGTCTAGATTTTACTATGATTAGCATGAGCCAATCCACCTATTTGTTTATTAACTCTAGCTAACGGCAGCTAGCACACTAACAGCATCAGCTAACTAATTAACAAAAGCCTCGTATTTCATTCTATGTTGGCCATATGCAGGAGTTGTAACAGGTGGGCGAGTGAATGGATCGGCCACCTCACCGCTGTCAGGATCCGTGTACAGCTGATGACAATCCCGCAAGATGCGCTCATCGCAGGACACGCCGCCAGATATCGACTCTGCGTTTGCGGCACTTCGGTTCTTGACTTTCCCGGACATCTTTACAGAGATAAGAGTTGAGTTTCAGGCTTTTAAGAGAGAGTGAAAGTGTCCAAGCATCAAACCCTGCAGCAGCAAGCGGTGAACAAAGCAGCCTAGCCCGGTTTGAATCGCCCCGGTACGTTAGATTGTGTGCATAACGTCGCCAGGCCACGTCGTCAGCTTAACCGGCTTACGCGGTGCTTGCTGGGTAATGTAGTTTACTCTTAAACTATTCTTTCACAGCGTTGTTCCTCCACCACGCCCAACGTGGACGCTCACACACTCACACACGTGGGCACAGACATGCACACACAATAAATAAAATCACAAAAACTGATTGGTGAGTATTTTAGAGTATATAACTTAGTGTTCAGTATATATCAGATGCATTTAGACAGTTTTGCAGTGTTGCTTAATTCAAATCTGTGACTACAACTTCAACAAAAGGCTCACCATAGTATGAATCTAATGTATTCATGGTTTCCGGTTCTGTTAGATATTTGAGTATTAAAACCTAATGCTTATCATTTCTGTACAAGTTGACTGTTCAATCCTTGGCCACTCAGGAACACATTCATACATTCAGCTGAGTAAATGATTACACAGGGGGCCGTACATTACACAGCAGCCTATAAATACTTTGAGCTGTGTTCAGCTGAGGTGTGAAAAGAGTCTTTGTTCAGTACAAACACACCAACACTTTCCAGAAGGAGAAAACAATGAACAAATTCTTGTGAGTTCCACTTTAATGAAGAATAAAACTGAAAATGAAACGGAAAGGAAAGTAAAACAATTTTTTATCTGTCCGTTAAAGCTTTTTTTCACATTGACTGAATTTGGTGTAAACATAGAAAATAAATAATCATACAATAAAGAACAGAATGATTCACTTTGTGTCATAAATGAACTACATAAAACACAAAATCAGAAAAGTTCAATGCATGTACATGAACACAAATCATCCTTCATTTTCACATTATAACACACATGCAGGTAATCCAATCAATTAAGCCTTCAAGAACATGAAGCTAATGAAAATAATGAAAATAATTTAGTCACCTTGTGCAGCACCTCAGTCATAAGGATCTCTCATTTCTCCATTTGACTGGGATTTACATCCAATCAGATTGGGCACTAACATATCAATTAAAACTCAAATGTCAAAGGTTAGATTAATAAACAGTTCATGTTTGATCCCTGGTCTGTAGAAAGTATTTGTATTACTTTAAAGTATTTGTATTACTTAAAAGTATTTAAATAGCATGCTGTGTTGTGGCTGTTTAGCAGTATATCACAGCCCAGAGCTGCCTGGACCATCATCATTATGTTGCCGATTAATCTCAAGATATTTTGTGTCACAGTAAAACAGATATCAGCAGCAGAGGTTAACACCCTTTGCTCATACAGTTGCTGGTGTTGTTCTTCCTTCCTGCCGTGATCACAGCACGTACAAACAGTGTAGAGTGGGCAGGCTCTCGTTTATCATTGTAATTGTATTTCACTATGTTTCAATGCCATTAAAGCCATGTAGTAATTAGTGAGATGAGATCATGCAGCTCTGTGAGATGACTGAAATTAGATTTGGCTAATGATCCAGCTCAGTTGTCTATTGTCAACTTGTTATGGCAAGCTTCTGGCACAACTTCATCTCTTTGGCTTGGTGTGTGGAGGAGTGAAGGACTTATCCAGGGAGAGAACTCCAGCAACCGTTTCATTTTATCTAAACACATTCATTTTTGGTTCAAGGTCTTCATTCATGGGTTTTGTAGGGCCCTGAGTCGAGATGCGTCAGTGCCAACTTGTGATGGCAGAAGTGTTTGTGTGTCGGCGTCACGAATCCTGACAGATTCAAGCCATTTCACGCATAACTCTGCTCCCGTGCCTCGTCGCCTACAAAACCCACAAGCCAACGGACACGAGATGATGTGAAATGTTTCAAAAGACAGGCTGTTGAGTGTGAAATGGCCTTTGCTCATCACGTCTGTCACCATTTGAAAACTTGGCATCAGTACGTCTGTACCCAGATCCACTGCAGCGCTACAGCTTCATATTCTATTCAAATGCAAAGATCAAAGTGAATCCACCTTATTACCTCATTTCCTTTAACTCCTATTACACTTTATTTTGAATGAATGTAGTGGGGTTTGTTTCCCAGCAGCTCATTGTGTTTGTTCTTCTATGCTCACACTGGGTTAATGTGATCCTGGTTAACATTGAATACATTTGCATAATTTGTACCAAACAATAAGAATGATAGTAGTGGGCCGAGTCAAAATCCGTCTTATGGAAATCTCAACGTCTGCCTTTTCACAGCGTGTACTTGTAAGCTTCCAACCTGCCACCTCCAATTCTGACCCAGCTCAGCCATGACTTGTGTTATATGCACTGCGTATAATGGATATGAGAGAAAAGCTATTATACGTGTGGTTGATTATGTTTAATCTAATAAAGGAAGATTTCACAAGGAGAAGGTTAAGCGTCACGCAGCATAAACATACAATGACAGCAGACAAACATAACCTAATCTATATTGCATTCGATTTCGATGCTTGCATATATATTGCGACAGATTAGAATGAAAAGCCTTTAATTTATCCTTCATACATTTGTCAGAATTGAGTCTTTTCATCCTTTGTTACCAGTGAGCTTTTCTCTCCTTAGCAACCGCCTCCAGGAAATGGGAATGGCTGGCATAGAGTGGGAAAGACGAGTCAACATCTACCCAGCAAACTTGTCCAGCGTCATCGCCGGCTTGCAGCGGCAGCTCGCTCACGCTGGTGCCTGGGGAAACCGCAGAGACGTGTCAGCACACAACAACTCTGCATCTCTGCTTTTTTGCACAAGTTGTAGAAAAATGTGTCCTTAGAATCAGAATAGTTAGATACACAAATGATTGATACCTGTTTCATCATGGAAGTTGATGGCGACTGTTTCCATCCAAGCGTTGTCAGTGTTTCTAGGATCGTCGACATAGCCTTTATACACCTGACAAAGGTTAAAGAGGAAGAGGCGTTTTATGTGGCATCTCTAGATTCTTAAGTTCAATCCAGGGGCTGAAGTGCATTGGTGCTGACCTGAAATCCTGCTGAGTTAAACAGTGTGGTGATGCGTTCGTGGACCTTTGCTCTATCTGACGGTGCGGTTTCCAGCGAGTTTAGCGCTTCCTCTGAGAACTCTCTCTGCAGAGTGAGAGACACCTGTTCCCCTGCGTCCACCATCCCCTACAGCAAGGCAGGCACAACGTCACAGTAGATTGATCATTTCTGAGCCTTGCAAGGTCAAAGTCCATCAAGGTCAAAGTACATCTATACATTATAAGGAATGTAATATGAACAATGACCCACCCCTGGAATGGCCCACTCGCCACAGTCTTTCCTCTTGATGGACACAAACTGCAGGACAGGCTGTTTGGAGACAGAGTGCTGTACCTTTGCTCCTTTAGCATCTACCTTCCATCTGCCAGACAATTACATACATCAGGCAACGACATCAATTCACCATTCTTGAGCAATGCAGAAGTCCAGTTTCGTTCATGACAGGAAACTGTGGTCAGCGTGTTTCTTGACAGTTTGCATACATACATTTTGTGTACATCAAAGAATTAAAGTTACCTGGTGACAATTGGATCTGCAGCGTGATTCGGTCCCCATCGTCCCAGCAAACCTCTTCCAGCCAATCCTGTGCGTCCAAGAGGATTTCTAAACCAAACATAAGAGTTGAGAAGTAAGGATTTTACTTTTTACGACATGAGTTTGCAGAGCTGCTCTTGCCAGTCATCAACACTGCATTATGCAGCTCCAAACAGCTTTCAACCACTAGCTAATTGTTTTGGCCATTAGAGTTGAGTCCTAATGGCTTCTACCAATTCCTTCTACTGAAAAATTGACAGTCACTAGAAGCTCTTGCAAATCTTGCAAAAAACACATGCTTCCTGCCCAGAGCAAAATATGGGAAGTACAAAAGTCAAACATCAGCCAATTCAGATACAGCGTGGATGTATTTCCCTGCAAGAAAGCACTCCAATGAGATGCTCATGTTGCTCAGCGTCTGCTGCATGTGTCAGTTAACCATGGAAGAGTCCAAGGTCATTTTCCCTGGTACTTACAGCGGCTTTCCATTTTCCAGCGTGTAGCTGCCCTTAAAGCTCGTCCTGTCCACACCACCATCCACAGTGTTGAACTTAGGAGAAAAAGAACTGCATAGCAAACACAAATCGCACAATAATGACCATTAAAAACCAGACAATTGATCACCAGTGACATATATCACTAAATACTACAAGACTATACAAGTGCATAATTCCGTGTAGATATATTCTTTGTCATTATCTAATTAACCAGCATTTACAGTGTTGTAGCTTCATAAATCAATCAATTATCCTAATTGAATCCAAACATTCCTAATGCGCTTTAGTGATAAGTATCCACAGATTTCATTTCTTACCTAATATCAGGATCTGCCCATGTTGGCTTCTTTGTAACGGCGGGGTCAGTGTGGCTGACCGGATTATACTGCGGCCAGACCTGAAGCCAGCTCACTTTGTCATCAGGCACAGGGAAGCGTTTGATGGTTGATTGTGGATACTGAGAACATCTGGACTTAATGTGAGGTGTTGCCGATGATGTCATTGTTCTGGCACTAGTGACGGAGAGATCACAGGTACTGGTAGTGAAGTATCGACTTGTTCTGAGAGGATGATTGGAGGAGCAGGAGATTGTAGCTCTGCAGAGGAGGAAATATGAGCCAGAGGGAGACTTTCAGTAAATAAGTCCATCACTTTCATCCCTGCAGCAGATTTCTTTCTCTGCACCGGCTGACCTCCAATCACAATGCTCAAGCCATATTTTTGGATTGTAACACAGAAATGTTCCTTTAGGTGTCTAAACTCATCTTTTCAATGGATGAATTTGGCTTTGCCAACTAAAAACTGCACAGGACATTTTTGCATGCGATAATCTCACCACTTTCACAAAGCCTGTCTCATCATTTTGATGCCTTGTTTGTCGTGTGAATGATTTAATCAAAAGGACAATCAAGTGTGGTGTCTTTTCTAAAACTGTAACTTGGTTTCCTGGACGGTGTCGCTCATTTTCAGTAAACCCCTTAAAACGAGCTGATATGTACTGGAATAAGACTCAATAACTTGACAAGGCCATACAGAGATTCATATTTACATCAGAATAGTCTACAATTTTCTGATATTTGAGATGTAATAATGAATAGCAAAGTTAACATTTCTACTCTGTGTGAAGGCTTGAAGGTCACAATCTGTACTTGTGGCAGGTTTACTATCATGTCTTTTAATAAATACAACTTTCAAGTGAATTGATCATTCCTGAGTTTTTGAATCACACCTTATTATAACATCAAATCTATTTGAATTCATGATTATTCACGTACTATAGGTTACCATGGTGTAATATGATACCCGGTATATGTGTATATTGTGCTATTGACTTCTACATATCACCCCTCCCTGTGAAGGATGGTCGGGGACTTTGACTGATTTATTACTGGCGGTATGAATAAATCCTACTATAGTCATATTGTGGTACTCGCCGAAAGCTGCATTTGTACAGTCAGTGTAAATGTTTATAGCTTTTGGTTAAGTCTTCACAGCTCCGCTCTTACCTGACTCCGGGGGTGCAGGCGGTACACGGCAGTGCGAGGAGAGTGACAGCAAAAGGAATCCGTCCGATCCACGTTGGTCCCAGACCAAAATGTACCATTCCGTGAGCCAAATTAATCAATAACTACACGAACTACAGCATACAGCAGAAACCAGGAAGTGCGCAGTCGGTCGCGGCGACGTCACTCCACCCTATCCGTTTCTATGGCGATTACATTCAGCGTTTACAGCATGATCTGTGTTTTCTTTCATTCTAAATTAATAAATATTGTGGACGTATGCTTTTATATAGTTATTTTTCGCACGTAAATTCTTATATTGAGGCATCTACTTTCATTCATACGATCTTCTAAGCAATTATGAATAGTTTCAAATCTTTATTTCTGATTTTTCATATTTTTCTAATTTTTCACATTACATAATACTACGATCTGCAACAATGTAACTGTTCGTGAAGTCAAAACAAGACAATAATAAGAACAACACCTATACTCGTACTGTTCCGAAGCTTTTCCTTTAATGACTTCCTGCGCCCTTTCACAGGCGTGGACTGTACAGCAACAACAGCAACAACAATACACAGATTAACAGTGGAAATGTGAAATAATGAAGTCATAGAAAATACTTAGAATTACAAAGAGGTAAGAGAACACAATAACAGGATACACAATTGTGAGATAATATTAGTATTGTCCGCCATGTGAATGTAATCATTTATAATATTATTTAAAAGTGGTCAACCTCAAATAATAGTACGACAATGAAAAATCCATAACGTCTCCAAATTTCATGTCATGGCTGGCAGCATGCAACAGATTGTGACACGCCCACTCATAGCTGCTGCGTGTTTATTTTGCAGGTAATGCTCGTTTTGTCGAAATAGTGAAGCTAAACAGGCGGAGCTTTTCGTTTCCTCCCGACAGCCGATTGAGACTCCGCCCAAACGAGACGCTCTGATGATAAAATCATTCCCACCTTTTTCGCCGTGGTTTGGCACGCGCATTTACGATCTGTGCTGAGCCCAAATCCTCGCTCGCGCACCAAATCCCTTTACACTCCGGTAGTACCCAGGGCCCGACCGAGGCGCTTTCGTTTAAGCAAACAATCCGTCTGATTACAGCGCTGGACGAACGTCAAATCGGCTTGAACTCGACGGCGCTCCCTCGGAAAAACACACCGACACAACAGGAGCGGTTAGGAGAGGAAGAATGGCGGATTCGAGCAGCACTGCAGCGGTCGGGGCCGCGGGCTCCCACTGCGCTGCTGCTGCCGGGGTTGCTGGCACTGTTGCGCATGATGTAGCACCTGGAGCTGCGGGGACCAAGATCCCGTCCGAGTCCGTGAAGGGCCAGATTTTTGACGTCGGCCCCCGCTACACGAACTTGTCTTATATCGGAGAAGGAGCGTACGGAATGGTTTGGTGAGTTCATTTAACGTACAAGCTAACCTTCTCTGTTGTTTAGCCATTACCAGCATACCAACTATTTCCTCCAACACAAACAACGCCAGCGAACATGACGTTTGTATTTAACGGAACAATTTAGTTCAACCAAGACAATGTTTAAGATAAATCTTTAGCGTTATTTTTTATAGTTAGCAGATTAGCAATCTAGCTACAGGCGTGGCTACGAGCTTTACAGGAAACAAGATCGGGAGTGATTGCGCAGGACGTGGCTTTGCTATCGGATGAGAAATCTGCACATTGCATTTAACCACAAATGTTACTTCGCTGCCGCTCAAATCACACATTCTGAATCTGCCATCACTTTTCCAGTCACATTAACTCGTAAATTGAATCCTTATCGCTACAATGTGCCTGCAGAAAACGCTGCAGCAGAGGATGCGGAGGGGGGGGGGGGGGGGGTTGTCAGCTGAAGTGAGGCGAGGGCCCTTCTTGTTGTTGTTGTTTGATCCACAGCTCTTGTGTGGACACGTTACGTACCCTTGTTGCACTTTGTATCATTGCCAAGTCATTGCCACCAGTATCTGCGATCACAATCCGGCTTGACAGCGCCGTGTGAAGCAGCGCAGAGTGGACAGTTAGAGTGCGGGGCCCATGCATCCCTGCGTCCAGCACACAGGCCGTGGAGATCACTGCCACTGGGCTGGTTTGTTTGTGTCATCGTGGTCATGTGATCAGACTCTTGCAACATTTGGCGATTTTTTTTTTGTTTGGCCTGAACATACCCACTGCTTGGTACAGTGGAAGAAAACAGTAAGGTGTTCTTTAAAGCAGCACCAACCTTACAATGGAATGTTTGCAGCGTCCAAATCTGCAGATATTTTCTCCAAAATAAGAGATTTGAACTTGGGTTTTGTGTTCAGTTTAGTCACGGTTTTGCATATGAATGACAAGAGTTAAACACACAACTTCCTTACTCATTTTATGTGGAGTGCTCTCCAGCTTAGCGTTACATAATATGAGAATACAATCACCAGCTCGCAAGTTATGATGTAACTGTTGCTGTTGCTTAGGGTTAGTGTGTGCGTTCCATTCACTTGTATCCCCCAAACCTTCACGGGGAATTGAAGACGTTTCAGTGGCCCTGGAAACACAACGTCCATATCTGCTCTGAACGCCGCCTGTTCTCCACCCACACGTCCTACACCTACACCATAACGACACTGCACTCACTGGCAGGCCCACGCTCACTTCACAGCAAATCCAAACTAAAAGAGAGCTGAAGTTTCTGTGATTTAAATGTTTTTGATGTGCTTCATGTGGCTCATAGCAGCAGAGGAAGTCTGCAACACCCTTTTAGAGTCCATTATCAGCCCAGTGGCTGATACCACTATCGGCCCGGTGTGTGTGTGTGTGTATTGTGCATTGTGTAACCTGAGCCATGTCTTCTGCTCCCTCTCTCTGCGTCCACCCTGCTCAGCTCTGCCATGGACAACGTGACAAACCAGCGAGTAGCCATTAAGAAAATCAGCCCGTTTGAGCATCAGACGTACTGCCAGCGCACACTGAGGGAGATCAAGATCCTGCTGCGCTTCCACCATGAGAACATCATCGGCATCAACGACATCCTCAGGGCACGGCACCTGGACAACATGAGGGATGTGTATCCTTTCGCTCTCTGCCTGTGTTTGATCACATGTTGCTCAGCTGTAGACTGGCGGTTCATTATCATGTGCACCATTTTTATACGTAGCTTTTAATTTGAATTATTCCAATATTTGACAATCTGAAACATTTCAATTCTTAGTTTCAGGGCCCAAACTGCCAGAGTACAGTGAGGTTAAAACAAAGAATCAAGGGTCTGAGTTATGAATCCATCTTTCAGTCACTGTACACTCCTGCCTCCCAGCTGCCAGATTGGTTTGGCCTCAAGTTCAAAAGCGCAATTAATAGCTAAAACTGCTGGAGTCATTTATTTTACTCTTTGAACGTTTCAGTCATAGTGAAGCCTCACACGCTAAATAGTTTAGAGTATAAATACGCCGTCGAATTGGATGGCGGTGCCGACGCAGCTGAAAATCATTCCAAATTCCCTGTAGATTGTGATATGAAGTCATTTAATGATCTTATTCCTGTGACTCAAAAATAGATTTGATAGAAGTTAGCGGTGGTGTGCGGCTCAAATGTTCAAACCAAACTTCCCCGACTCTGCCTAACCCTGACCTTTTCTCGTTTCCCACCTAAAATGAATCATCCGACGCATCTGGGTAGTCGACTTTCACCTCGTCTCTTCTTATCACTCAGTCAGAGCGTGGAGTCTTTGTGGTGGGACGCGAGCCTCTGTCCTTCAATGCTTTGCTTTGACTGACTGCTTGCAACGGCAGATTCTTTGATAAGGTAACGGTCCAGTTAGACGATGAAAAGCTGCTTTGTGCGCTGAAAAGACCGACGGGAATTTATGCTCTTGTACTTTCTGCTTCTGGCTCTGTGGATCCACACTGTTTTCTTTTGTCAACACGGTTGTGACATTTCCCAATAAATCGAGGAAGAAAGTGCTAATTCTGCTGTCAGGGTGGATCAGGAGGCAAGAGAGCTACGGTTTGCCCAATATTATAGAATATTATGATTGATTTTTATTGAAGAGCGTTGGTTTTATGTACATTTATTGGCCATTTCCTTATTTTCCCTCATTTCTTTACCGTGAATTAGCAGGAACTATACATGAACCTCGTCTAAAGCTGCGTTTACGTCACCAAATATGAGAGAGCGATCGGCTCAGACGCACAATTAGGAGATGTGATCGTGTGGAAATGAATGAAATAAGCGTCTGTCAGTAGTTTTCCTTTAATCATTATATAAATAGAAAGAAAGTAAATTCAAACATACAAGTTAAAAAGAAGTAAAGTTCAAACCAAACCAGTCTGAGCTTTGTGTCTGTCTAGAGGTCAGAAGAGGGTGATGTGCCCTCGCTCTCTCTCTCTCTCTCTCTCTCTCTCTCTCTCTCGCCCTCCCCTGTTGTCCCTCCTTGACCGGCGTCCAGCTACATCGTTCAGACCCTGATGGAGACGGACCTGTACAAGCTCCTGAAGACCCAGAGGCTGAGCAACGACCACATCTGCTACTTCCTCTACCAGATCCTGAGAGGCCTCAAGTACATCCACTCAGCCAACGTGCTGCACCGCGACCTCAAGCCCTCCAACCTGCTCATCAACACCACCTGTGACCTCAAGGTAAGCGCCACACACACACTGCAGCAGCAGCAGCAGCAGCAGCAGCAGCAGCATCTTGTAGGATTGATATTGCCTTGGGTGCGTTGACATGTAGGAAATGGCGTGCTGGGTTGGTTTGAAGCCCCCCCCCCCCCGGTAGTATTCAAACCTCACAAGCTACCCGAGCGATTGTGTGTGTGTGTGTGGGCGATGTCGTGGGTGGAAGTATCTGCATCGCTTTTGTGAAGTCTAAACCAGGCCTGAGGCTGTTTCTAACTCGTGATGGGCATGCGTCACTATTTTTGACATTTTTAAAGACTATTATATACTAAATTAAACAAACCAATCTTAAAAATCAGCCGGTTAATTGACGCTGCAGTGAAGAGAAACATTAATCCCCATAAGTCTCAGCAGCAAGTTGCAGCAGCTCTCAACCAGGACTGAAAAGGAATCCCGGGAATGTTGAATATGGATGATGGATTAATGCGACGGCAAGGTTCTGCTAAGGAGGCCGAGCCGTCCACCTTTAGGCGCTACAGACCGGACGCTGCCCCGACGCAGCGGTGAGAGCATGTCAGGGTTAGGAAGTGACAGAAGGACGAAAGAGCGAGCAAATACACCCGGGATTGGGATTGAGGGCCGGAAAACTGAGTTTGGTCACTACAGCCTCCTGTAACAGAACGTCGTCAGGTAGCTGCATTTTACATCGACTCCATTAAACCACCACGGCTAAAGTAATAATAACAGAAGTGAAAGGTTATATAGCTCCGTTACACCGCCGGAGTCAGATAAACAACGTAAACACACTAACGCCGTCACTCCAGCTGTGTTTTGTCAGACATGTGTCGAAAGGGAAACTTGAAACGGCCGCCGTTTGCCGTGTTGTCGCGCCAAGGCTAAGCACATTACTGAGCAGCTAATCATCAAGCCCCGATTAGTTAATCATGTGCTCAGAGTTCAGATTAAAGGCTGATACCTTTACGGCGTAATCGCACACATCCCTGGCTTTAAATCCTCTCCACGGGACGGGTGGGGTTAGTTTGCATACTTAACCCACTTAATGAGCGCGTTCCTCTGTCCTTCTGGAAACGCGACACTGACCTCCGACCTTTTGTCTGTGCCGCCCTTCAGATCTGTGACTTTGGCCTGGCGAGGATAGCCGACCCTGAGCACGACCACACAGGCTTCCTGACCGAGTACGTGGCCACGCGTTGGTACAGAGCCCCGGAGATCATGCTCAACTCCAAGGTCAGTACGGGCGCCGTCCATGATCACAGAACACAACACACCTGGTCCAAGCCCCTCCACTCAAGAACATGTGTGTGTGTCTTTGTGTCCACGTGTGTGTGTGTGTCTCAGGGTTATTCCAAGTCCATCGACATCTGGTCAGTGGGCTGCATCCTGGCTGAGATGTTGTCCAACAAGCCCATCTTCCCTGGGAAACACTACCTGGACCAGCTCAACCACATACTGAGTGAGTTACACACAGTTCACCTCTTCTTCATCTCAAGTTCCTTATTAAACCCTTTTGTCTGTGCCGAGTATTGTAAAAGGATGCGCGCACGTTTCTGTCTCAGTAATGAGTTGTAGGAGAATCACATGAGTGTCTTTGTCATTAGTGAATTTAGGTGGGAGTTGACTTCAAACATAAACAGAACAGAATCATGTTTGACTTCATATATGAGCCAATCAATCACACAGGAAGCTGACGGCCGAGAAATTGGAGCGAATTAGAGAAGAGAAATAGAAATTGTGGTCAAATTTGAGGTCTGCGGTTTACAAAGTGTATCATTTTGTTGACTTCCTACCTCAGCCGCTCTTTTCTACATTCTTTTGTTAAAGTGACTCAGCAGCCTCTCCCTCTCCCTCCCCTCTTCCTCCCCTCTTCCTCCCCAGGCATCCTGGGCTCCCCGTCTCTGGAAGATCTCAACTGCATCATCAACACGAAGGCGCGGAACTACCTGCAGGCGCTCCCAAGGAAATTCAAGGTGCCCTGGGATGAGCTCTTCCCCAAGGCCGACGCCAAGGGTACGGACGGACGGCCGCGCCACGTTTGCACCGTGTCTTTGTCTCTCTCTCTCTCTCTCTCTCTCTCTCTGTGTTGTACCAGCGAGCTCTGTCAATCATTATCAGAGACGGAGTGGAGACTCACATGGTAATAAGATAATGGAGATATGGAGCTGCTCTGTAGTCGGATGCGAGCCGCCCCTGGTGGACAACCGCCATTTTAAACTATCCATCTTGAAATGTGACGGTAATGGAAGAAAAAGAACAAATAGCTGTTGTGATTATTCGGCGTGAAAGCTCCTCCTCAGTGTAAGCAAACGCTCTTCCTCACCACCCCTGGACTTGACTGATGAAGCCTCTCGGTTTTGTCCCGACACAGCTTTGGACCTGCTCGGCCGCATGTTGACCTTTAACCCCATCAAGCGCATCAGCGTGGAGGAGGCGCTGGCTCATCCTTACCTGGAGCAGTACTACGATCCCACAGATGAGGTACGTAGGCAACAACACACACACACACACACACACACACACACACACACACACACACACACACACACACACACACACACACACACACACACACACACACACACACACACACACACACACACACACACACACACACACACACCGCATGAAATCAAATGAATCACTGTAGCGCTCCTTTCAGAATCTAACGCTGGTAGAATTAGCAGGAACTGTGGCAGAGAACAAAGCGTGTAAAACTATTAACACCCAGACTGTTAAGAGTTTAGACGGACGTGAGCTGAGAACTTATTCCTCCTTTTTCAACCACGAGCTCACAGTTAATTACGAGCCGTTCTGCTTTGTGCCGGTCCGTCTCCTGGCTCTAATTAGTCTTTCCTCCGCTCTGTAGTGGAGCTTATAGAATGTAATCACGGAGCGGCACGTCTCCTGTTTTTATGAATTAAAGCTCCCTGGGTTTTCTACATTGTAGCTTCTCTCTCCATTAGTCTGATCAATATGGAATCAGACTGGATGCTAAAGCTGTTTTGGAGGTTTCAATCATGTCGGCTGTTGTGCAATCAGAGTAAACATTCAGCACAAATGGCTTTCAGTTTCAATGCAGTAACTGTTTGTATGAAGGAAACCATACATCAGCCTGCAAGTCTCCTAAGTGTGTGTGTGTGTGTGTGTGTGTAGCCTGTGGCAGAGGAGCCCTTTACCTTCTCCATGGAGCTGGACGACCTTCCCAAGGAGAAGCTGAAGGAGCTGATCTATGAGGAAACGGCTCGTTTCCAGGAACACTACCAGGGCTCCTGAGATACACAGGTACAGGAAGCAGCTCTGGGTTTGCATTTTAAAAACAAAGCGGGGGCGGGGGGGGGGGGGCGGTTGAATACGCGGCACACCCCCAGGTGGAAAATGATCCCGAGTTGCCGCTTCAGTTTTGCCCCGATCATATTTCTGCTGTTCTAGTTGAAACATCCCACAGGAGTTTCCTGTCTGGCCTGATTGTTTTCCCTCTAAAGATGATGTGTAGTAAATCTGTAGTCCTCAGCAACCAAGCAGACCTGTTGGACAATGAAGTTGATGTGTTTGACCAGCAGAGGGCGCCTTTGTCTAATTGACCCCAATCAGGTTTCATTCACAGTGTTCAAACTCATTTCCAGGCTCAAACCATGAGGTCAAACTCTTCTCTCTTCTTCTTCTCCTTTGTCTCCTTTCAGCCTTGAGGAAGAGCAGCGGAGCCGTGCAGGCACTTTGAACAAGAAGACTCCAAAAACGACACGATTACAATTTAAAAAAACATGAAAAAAAAACAAGAAAATTCAACAAAAAAAAATAATGCATCTTCAAGAAATTAACGTAATGAGAAAACAAGAAATACGAACATTTAACTGCTTATCTTTCCATTTCTACTGCAAGAGAGCTAAGTTTAACTTTGATTTCCGTGGTTGGGTGAGGTTGTAGGTTCTGTTGTACTCGCACGCTTTTGGTTTTGTTCGTGTTGGACTTTTTCTCCCCCCTCCTCCTCCTCCTCCTCACTTCACTTCTATGTTTCTGGTTTTCCTCTATTAAGTCTAGTCCCACCTCAAGTAACTCGCCGCTCCTCTCCTGTCCCGATGACCTTATTTTTCACCACCCACCCACCCCCCAACACGCGGCGGTGGTGTATGTTGTCCCGAGCTCTCTCCCCCCCTCTCACTAGTCACATATAAACATACTACTGTATTAACCAACACCATAAATCTCTCGTCTCGCTCCGTGTCAGTTAGAGCCTGGGAAATGGAGGGGTCAGAGGTCGGGGTTGCTTATCGGGTGTGTGTGTCTGTATATACAAATATATAAAAGCTTTTTTTTATGTTAGTTTCTTTGTACGTGTGCTTGTCGCGGTTTTTTCATTTGTACGCGGTTGTTGAGTGTTTCAGATCGTATTTGTACGTTTTTTTTGGGGGTTTATATTTGCAATTTTTTTGAAAACACTTGATTCAGAGACAAACATTTCATGTTTTTATCAGCATGTCGGCAGGTTTCTATATTTCCTTCTTTGTCTGTTGCTCTATTTTGTTTTTCTTTTCCAAAAAAAAAATGCAAAAAAAAAAAAACAAGCGTTTGACGTTCAAGTGGATGCATGCATTCCTGAAATTTACCAAAGTGGCAGAGAGCAGCGAGGAGTTTGGCTGAGGAGCGACCGTGGGAACACACACACACACACACACACACACTCCCAGTTTGATTAAGGGCAGACCAGCTGAACTCCCCACCAGTTTGGGAGGTCAAGGTCATTCAGAAAGGGGGAACTGCTCAGCTAGAAGCAAACGCCAGAGAATAGACGCGTGCAAACTTGAAATATTAACCATTTAACGATTAGTGAGCAACATTTTACCCAGCGGAGGTTACGTACTGGAAGCTTCTTCAGTCAGGACAGCAGCGGTGCAGAGTAAACGCCACTAGTACCATCATTTATGTCACCGCTTTTGTTTGGACCTGTAATTCCCCTTTTTCTATTAAACACAACGATGGCCGTAAATGACCCCGTGTCAGTATTCCCGTATCTTCTCAAACGCATTGACGTTCCTCTTATAGCAAACCAAAGTTCAGAAACAGATCGGCTTGCGGTCTTGGAAAATGATCGGGTTAAGGAATGTAGAGAAGCTGGATTTCACCCAGCGAGAGTCTTTGTCTCCGACGTTTCCTTGGTTGTGATTCCTACAGACGGGAATGTCCGAGGAGCTCTCCTGCCACACGGCCCCTTATTCCTTTCGGGTGCCGCACTGCTCAGTCCACAGCCAAGCAACCATCTTGACTTCACGGTCGTGTTTATCCCACTTTGCCCCTCTCTGCCCGTTTGTTATCTTTCTATTTTTGCGCTCTTGTTTGGTGTTAAGTTCCTCCCCCTTTTTCTCCCCCTCCCCACCCTTTACCTCCTCTGTTTTTTCTGCTTGTGTTACTGTTCTCTTAAGTGTGTTTTTGAGATTACACACTGGACACTTGTGCTTCATCGTAACGATAACGGTCCCTGAAAGTCGGGGACATTTGAGAACCGCCGTTGCCTGGTTTGCTGCGTTTGTGCCGACAGTCTGACCGTGAGGTGATTTCTTGTTTCTCAGGCTAATTCTGTGTGTGCGCGCGCATGTGTGTTATTTGTTCTACCTGTCAATGATGTTATCCCCCCCCCCGCCCCATCTTTGTTCTGGTTGTGAGCCCCCCGACCCTCCCCACCCCATTCCCCACTAAAAGTTACCTGTTGGATCAATAGAGAAGCCCCAGAATGGACAAAGACACCCAGCTGGCACTTTCTCTCAGCATGGACCTGTGAGTGTGTGTGTGTGCGTGTGTGTGACGCTCACACACCTGGCTCACCGGCCTTGCCCCCCTCCCCCACCCCACACCCTTAGCCCCTCACAGCAGAACCATTGTGTTATATTTGGGCCCAGCCGTCTCACAGGCTGTCCCGCCCCTCTGAAGCCATAGCCAGCATGTGCGTCCCAAACTGAACCACGCTTTACTCAAAGGGCTGCCCCCCCCCCCCCCCCCCCCCCCCCTCCCTCCTCTCCCCAGTGTTTGGCCCCGCCCACCCCTCGCCTCCTGTGCTTTTTCTGCTGTGGGATCGTTCCAAACCGTCCAGACCGTGTCTCCGACCCGCTGCCGCTTCTCCTCGTCCTGTCTGACCCTCGGGGGTCAGCTCGTGGGCGTGAGCGGCAGCGGCTGGGTCGTCCTACGCGCAGGTGAATCACATGACTCAATCAGCACACCTGCACTTTGACTCTGCAGCCACGCTCCGACTCCTAGGAGATTGTTGTCATTTTGCTTTATGGCTTTATTGTTATGCCCCTTCCCCTTCCGCCGCCCCGTCTCGTACTCTGCTCACTCAGCTGCATCGCCCCAGGTCCTCCTGCAGTGTTTGTGCGTCTGGTTATCATTAACATCCAGCAAAGTACCGTTCACGTCCCGTATGTATGTATGTGTGTGTGTGTGTGTGTGTGTATCCCGGAAGTGTGTGTTGTTGACGATGCCTCGCTCTTCTTTTCAAATGTACTTACATTTCTATTTTGGCTCAAAGGGCATCAGTCAGCCAGGCCCCACATACTTTCTCTCCATCAGACCAAACATCTCATTGGGTAACCATGGGAACCAAGAGGACCTTGTTTGCAATCCTCCTGACACACTCACACAAGCACACACAGTCTCTCTCTCATACACACTCTTAGACGTGTGTTTGTGACAATTGCACTTAAACACACACACACGCACACACACACACTCAGTGTCATGAGGCCCGTTTCCAGATATTGTCGTTTTTAAATGGCTGTTCTTATTATTGCTATTGATGTTATATTGGTGAGTTGTTGTATTTTCTTTCTTTCTTTCTTTTTTTTTTTCTTTTTTTTTTACACAAAAGGGAGTTAAAGTTGTATCTTTTTCTTTTTTTAATTACTGTATTAGTTTTTATTTGTATTGTTGTTTTCCTCATTTCTCTTATGGGCGTGATTATTATTGGCAGTGTTTTC
Source organism: Genypterus blacodes (assembly GCF_046128005.1). Classification (NCBI taxonomy): domain Eukaryota; kingdom Metazoa; phylum Chordata; class Actinopteri; order Ophidiiformes; family Ophidiidae; genus Genypterus; species Genypterus blacodes. Next base: position 59,256 of record NW_027467082.1, read on the forward strand.
AATCTTTCTGGAACTTTCTTTGATTCCCCTTTAAGATCTTAAAAGGAATTATTTTAAAAGGTGATATAAGTAGATTGTCATAGAGATATGAGTTATTGAGGGTTCTAGTCTGTATATTCTATGGGTATTATGAATTTAACAAATTAACAAAGAAACAGAATTATATACATATAATTAAATAAAATTCCTGATACTGTTGCAGCTCCTCAGTGTGTTGGTGTTTTTTGTTGTTTTTTGTTGTTTTTTTTACCTTCACCAAGAAAGTTAGGTTTTCACTTGCTTCATTTTCTTTCTTTTTTTTTTTAATTACATTTTTATTTTTTCAGTATTACTCAAAGTTTACCAAATTTGACAAAAAGGGTAAGAGGTAAGAACCCATTAAATCCAGAATGGTACAGTAGATGTAAAACATAAATGAAACAAATAAAAGTGTTTTCTTGACACTGAGTGTTAATTCATCAACAGGCGGAATACAGGAAAGTCTAGCGTGTGATGGTTCAGTAGCTGTCACTCAGCCTGGGGTCACGTTTTTGCTTGATCGACATTTTTCCACATTTCTGGCTGTTTTTCCTCCCAAAACCAGAGAGGAAAATATAACCGATGATTCAAACAGTGCACATCTCAACGTGATCTCTCCCAAGTGGTTTGCATAAGTCGGAGATGGAGCCATAGATGGAGGATTGTGGGCCTTGGCGGAGGTATACAGTCAGAGAACACCTTCCCTTTCCTCCTTGTGTCTCTTAGTGTTTTGTGAATTACTTTCTCCCGTTGCGCGCTGCATGCTGAGGGACAGAAAGACAAACAAAGATACAAGTAAATGTTTCAAAGTAAGCTGTTAGCACATCCTCACATAATATTCTGCTTTTCCTGTTCTGCAGCTTTTCTAGTTTACCTTCGTCCAAGACGTGCTGCAACACAGACCCCTCCCCCCCCCCCCCCCCCCACCCGCCCCTCGAAAGTCAATGTAGGCTAAGAACCTGGAAACAGGGATGTGAAAATTACAACACGACTTTAAAAGTGATTGAGATCTGTATGTCAAAAGAATAAATGCTGAAAAGCCACATTACAGTGTGTGAATGGATTTCTCTGGCCTCTCTGTCACACTGCTGTTTGCCACATTCCACCTTTGCTATAGAAACCAAACAATACAGCAAACGACTCTGCTGACTCTGCTGTGTGTACAGAAATGAAATGTATGTATGTGTGTGTGTGTGTGCATGCAGAGGCTCACGTGTGCCTGTAGACTTTAGTTGTGTTCATGTTTTTGTCTTTGTGACTTGCCAGCATCCATCCTTGGACAAACACACTCCCACCTTGTTCACTCCTGCTACAGTTGCACAATTGGAGGCTGAAATGATTGAATGATACTAAATATGAACTGATAATAAATGCACCCATAAGCTCAAACACTCTCACTCAAATGAGACAAATCATTGAACGGTAATGGGAAACATTATGCAGTGCCCCGGTACACACACACACACACACACACACACACATATACACAAAGCTGTGGTATCCAGGCTGAACAAAAGTACTTCATTACAGTGAAATTGCATTGCTACAGGGAGGGGAGAGGCTTGGAGCGAGAGAGAGAGGGAGGTGAACTCTTGGTTGTGAGCTGGTGCTTCATTAACTGAATTTACAGCTCTGGGGGTTTCAGGTGAGGCAGAGGCAGAGACACACACACACACTGGACATTCCTCCCGTCTTACCAGTTTGTCAGGTGTGTTCTTGTGGGTGTCGAGGCAGACTTTTGTCAGGTTTGTCTTTCAGATGTGTGCACTTGTCGTAAGAAGCACAAAGAGGGTTTGTTGAAGATCAAGTTCACTATCTCGTGTTGAACAAGGACACTCCTGTTTGACTCTGCTCACAGGTTGGTTTGCAGGGAGTCTCAGTCAGTCTCAGTCAGTCTCAGTCAGGCCGTGCAGGTGCGCTTACTGGATGTCTTTTTGCTTGTGTTTGGAAAGAATGAGCAGTTTCCTGTATTTTATCCTCCCGGCTCTTGGAGGCTACGCGATCACCTCGGTGTACCTGCTCAGGAACCCACAGATCCTCCACAGGAAGAAGCGCACCGCCTTCTACTGCACACACATCTCCCACAGAGGAGGTAAGAGACCCACAGCCATCACACTGTCATAGATAGATGGCTGTCTACTTATAGAGGTTTTATAAGCTATAACTAAAGGGTGTAGGGGCTTATCTATGGGTTGCCAGGTTGTAAGAAACCTCCCGACTATCAGTTTGACTGTTTTTTAACTCCTTACTAGCATGTATAGCTGCAGACTTGTGATGATTTACTGTAGCTTTCATTCATTCATCAACTTTTACTTCCATGTAGTACTTTTTTACTCATTACTGAAGATAGTAAAGTAAACGTAATCCGCAAGCTCAGACATCCAGCTTACTGACAGATTGATGGAGAGAATGTGTCACTTTAACACATTCCAAGGAAGTACACAGGCACTGATCATTTTAAGCCAAACAGGTTCTCTGTCATTTTTAATTAGAATCTAATTTAATAGTAAAACCTCCTATGTTTGATCATCTCCAGTTGTGGTGCCGTTTGTTTTCTCCCACCGTGCAGTGAGTGAGGACTTGACTTGTCTTAACTTGACTTGACTATTCTCAGGAAAAAGGTCAACCTGTGACCGCAGGGCCGTAAATTGAACATGGAGTGTATGTGTGTGTGTGTGTGTTGGGGGCTCCTCTGCTGTCCGTCACCTCTGATGGTTCTGTTTGTCCCCAGGATGTGGAGAGAGGATAGAAAGCACCGTGGAGGCGTTCACACAGTGAGTAACAAGCGCTGAGAAAACCTTCCAGCCTTTCTATTCTTCTATAAATCTGCTGAAACAGATTTCACAAACTCTCCCTGCCTCGTGTCCGTAGTGCCTTGGAGCAAGGCACCGAGATGTTCGAGCTGGACTGTCACCTGACCCAAGACGGGTACGTAGTGGTATCGCACGACGAGAACCTGCAGAGGGAGACCGGCCATGACCTCACCGTCTCCTCACTCAGGCTGAAGGTTAGAGGAGGTCGAAGGTCACGAGGTCAGCCTGTGACGACCGAGCTCATCAGAATCACTTTGTGTCCAGGAATTAAGTTTGTGTGTTTGTACTGAGCACCATTGGTACACGTCATCTGAATCTTGAACCTTGAACTCTTTCAGGAGTTGCCGTTGTATAAGGAGAGGCTGGAGGTGACATTTTATGCAGGTGTGTTTTCATCCTGGCATTTCATGGAGAAGCAGCTCTGTAGGATGGGCAGCATTGTGTGTGTGTGTGTGTGTGTGTGTCCTTCATTTTCACCCTCTCCTCCTCCAGGCCACTTCAGCACAGGCTCAGACAGGAAGTTTGCTCTGCTGGAGGATTTGTTCAGGATGTTTCCCAGGATACCGATCAGCGTTGAGATCAAAGAGAATAACGGCCTGCTTATAGAAAAGGTACAGACGCAACAATGTCAACAACCTGCCAACAATGTCGTAGTGATTCACCATCATACTTCATCAGTTCTGTGTCGTCTGTTAGGTGTCTGACCTGGTGAGACGCTACAGCAGGGAGGACGTCACTGTCTGGGCCTCAGTGGACTCCAGGATCATGGAGAATTGCCGCAGAATGGTACAGGAACCACTTGGGGGAGACAAAACTACATGAACGGCATTTTAATCCCAACTCAAGTTTCAGCTGAGCTTCATCTCTACAGCCCAATATCGCACACACAGTCTCACAGGGCTTTACAGACCCACTTATCATGGCTTCATGACCCACAACAAGCAGACAAAAACTCCCCACCTCAGCAGTTTTCCCCCAAGCAGCCAGGTGTGCGATAGGAGCCGTAGATGAAGAGACTAAAAAAGGAATGAACTATTCAGGAAGATGTAGAACACAGCAACTGAGCCCCGATCCAGTGAGACAATCTAATCTGTAAAGATGTACCGAATCTAAACTGATCAGTGAGGAGATCGCCATGACGACAGGAGTCACATGAAACATCCACGGGTGCTCTTCTGTATGCTTCTCCCCCTGCGGTGTGTAGAACAATGGTGCAATTCAATTACAGCGTCACATTGGTTCTGACTGAAGTGAAAGTGTGTGTAAGTGTAGGCGATTAGTTTGTATTTTATTTGTATTTTATTATAACAATATGCAGCTATTCAGTGAATCGATTCATCAATGTGAAATGAAGGACAAACATTTGATGAATAGCCTTTTCTCTATGCAGTTCTACAGTTTAAGCATTTCCTTCAGTGTGTGTGTGTGTGTGTGTGTGTGTGCGTGCGTGGGTGGGTGTGTGTGTGTGTCTCTCTGCGTCTGCCTCCTCGTAGAACAGCTCCATGCCTTACAGCTTCACAGTGGGACGCGGTGTGCTGCTTCTCCTTCTCTTCTACAGCGGCCTGCTGCCCTTTGTGCCACTTGGAGAAAGCTTACTGCAGTTCTACCTGCCACGCATCATCAACAGGTAAATCTATAAACAGACAAAAGTCAGAACACAAAAATTCACAGCTTCTCCGCAGCTGCAAGAGTCAGAAGTATGAAGCAGGACTGAGCCTCTCTTCATCTCACATCAAAGTCATGCGTTACAACACAGGTCCTTACAAAGGGTTTAAGCTTGAAGCTCCAGATCATAGAAATAAGTTCTTCAAGATCTGACAGACTAGGTATGGATGCACGTGTTTGTGAGAGCATGTGTGTGTGTGTGTGTGCATTCTTTTCTGTTTCACAAACCAAAAGTACGATGAGGTAAATTGATTTGTTCTTTGATGAAAATGGAGAGCATCTCACTTCATCTCCCTTTTGTCTGCAGCACACGTTGACCTTTGGTTTATGTCCGTGTCCTGTTTATGTACAAAGGTTGATTGATCATTTCTGAGCCTGCTAGATATGGACTTGAGCAAGAACTGTAATATATTAAAGATGTTTTTTCACATCTACTACTGCATTCATGTGATTCTACATAACAAGTTCCAGAAGAATCTCAGACTCTATGATCTCGCTGGGTGTCGTCCATGAACTCATTTAGCACCAAGCTTGCTCTCATTTTTCACATTGTTACTGTGAATGTAGGTTATTATTGTTATTATATACTAAATCTTCTTTGCTTACTTTCCCTTATCTTGTTTCGTGAAGTGAAATGTTTTTATTTCAAACCTTTCTGTTGTGTCTCTCTCTCTCTCTCTCTCTCTCTCTCTCTCTCTCTCTCTCTCTCTCTCTCTCTCTCTCTCTCTCTCTCTCTCTCTCTCTCTCTCCATGTGGTGAAGGACATTCATTCCTGAGAATGGCATCCTGAGGAACGACCTGGTTGTCTCTTTGTTACAAAAGTGAGTGGAGTGGTTTAGGAATTTCCCCCAAAAATACATCATTTAGATTCAAATATGTTTTTGCTAAGGTGTCAGCTGATAAATGTGTGAAGCAAACCTGAACGCACCTGTAACAGATTTGGTTTGAAACAATGTTTCCCTGCGTGTTTTGCTGAAGCATACATTTTCTTTACATGTGCTTTTATTTCAGAGTGACGATGAGGAAGAGTCTTTTCAGACACCTCGCAGCTCGTGGAATTCAGGTATGAATCTGTGCTGATAAATGTGCAGTACTCATCTGTGCTTGGTCACGTGCCAAATTAAAACCATCCCTTTGTCATCAGGTTCTCTAAATCTATGAACAAACAAAAGTCAGAAGTATGAAGCAAGACTGAGCCTCTCTTCATCTGACATCAAAGTCATGCGTTACAACTCAGTTCCTTAGAAAGGGTGTAAGCTTGAAGCTCCAGGTCATAGAAGGGAGTTCTTAAAGATCTGACAGACTTAACAGGAAGTACAGTCAGTATAGCTGAAATTTCCAGTTTTGCCAGTAGATAGAATGTGAGTCAGTCCAGCATGGAGCCAGATTTGATCAATTCAGATTGTAGGAAGGGACAGTGCTTTAGCGGTTAGCTCCAGGTCCTTTCCTTTGTGTGAGGAGTTTTTCCCCAGTGCAGGTTCTGAACAGAAAAATGTAACTAATCTCAAACACACACACACACACACACACCACTCCACCCGCCACTCCACTCTAAAGCCACCACTTAAAGTTCCCTCTATCTCTGCCTTTATCTCTCTATCAACTGCATACCAACAACTTTTTCTGCAAATGAAAACATTAGGTTTGAGATATGACTGAACGGTTTAATCTTCAGTTCTGCTAGATAAACTTCACAGAAACACAACATCACAGGCATCTTTGAAGACTAAGTGGGAGGTTTATGAAATGCGGCGGTGATGATTAACTAGAAAATAGTAGGAATGTGGGGTGGAATTTCATTTCAAAACAAGAGCAAATTTGCTGCTCATCACACTTAACTGGTTTTCAAACTTGTCTCTTGTTGAATGTGACCCTTCTTCTTCTTCACAGCTACAATTATCAGTATTCGTTTTCCTGATGTCCATCTCTCTTCTGAATACTTCACTTTCTGATGTAGTCAAGGTTGTAAAAGAAGAAAAAGGCTCATTCTGCTAATGATTGTTCATTTTACCAGGGATCGGCCACAGAATGCATTACTTCTAATAGCGCATACAGGAGGTGTGTGTGTGTGTGTGTGTGTGTGTGTGTGTGTGTGTGTGTGTGTGTGTGTGTGTGTGTGTGTGTGTGTGTGTGTGTGTGTGTGTGTGTGTGTGTGTGTGTGTGTGTGTGTGTGTGTGTGTGTGTGTGTGTGTGTGTGTGTGTGTGTGTGTGTGATGCATTCCCTGTCCTGATGTGAGTAATGCATCCCAGGATGACATCACCACCATCGTTTAGGCATGAGTGGTCACTGAATAGATTGAGCATGAAAACAATTTATGTCCTATTGTTGTCCGTTGCTATAGAGACCTTACGTCGTTTGCAAACAATATTCTAAGGTAGTGCCTAAGAAAATGTCACGATGATACCAGATTTGGGATAAACTCATCTTAAACTGTGCACCCGTTCCTATTGGAGCTCCTGACGTTCCCATGGATACCAAATGTGGGGCCAGGGGTGTAGAATAAAGATTCAAAGAATAAATACATGTGTTTTTGTGAAAGAGAAATTCAAGATGATGATGTTTTGATACGTGTGATTGCAGGTGCATTTGTTTGTGTGCAATAAGGACGAGGACATAAAGGCGGCGTTTGATGCAGGAGCCACAGGGGTGATGAGTGATTATCCATCTCTTCTGTCGAGCTACCTGTCCAGACGCAGAAGTCACGACTGATCTCCGTACACATCCAACGACGATTCTTAGGAAAACCTCAGAAAAACTATTATATTATATTACCAGACAGTAATATGATGACTGTGACTCTCTATGCATTTATAAAGTCTACATCTGACAGCCTGTGAGGTCATCTGACAGGTAACACAACAACAGCTGCTACAGCATAAAGGAAACCTGCTCGGTCACATTTTAGTGTCATGCAGGCACTCTATTGGTGTGTGAAGATCATGTTTAAAAATAGAACTTGTGCAAATCAGCTGAAATGTGCGTAAACACCATGCAGTAGGAACACAACTAAACAATCACCTCATTAGTCTTGATGTATAATCAGTGTTAATTAAATCAGTGGGTGCTGTGTTCTGCAATCAGCTCAGTTCTAGGATTGACTTCTGCAATGTTCTTTCACAATAGATGACAGACACTCCTTGTCGCTGAAGGAATAGACATAGATTGTTTTCAGCAACAAATCTCTCCGTGCTTGGGTGAATGTTTTACCAGTTGGACCATGTGACTACACTCCCCTCTAGCTATCACAGGCTTAGTGATAAGAAGGTAAACGTGAGATTGTTTTGTGTCTAATGTTAATTCCTGACATTCGATTGGTTTGAAAAAGTACTGGACTAAAGAATCTAATAATCTGGGACAGTTCCCTTGATTTCACTATGTTATTTGTTGTTATATATTATACTAGAATGAAAATAACTGAATTAGGCATGTAAATAAAAATAAAGAGGAGACAATGTACATGTTTGCAATGGAGTTCATTCAAAAATACAGCTGTAAATGCAGTAACGGGTCTGATGTGTCTTTAATACAGTCTTGTGCTGCATGCAGGTGTAAACAAAGGCTTTATATGTCCAGGAACCCTCACCTGCATCACATGCTGCCATTTTCTAGGCCATGGTCAAAGTCCAGCCGCATTGCTGTGATAATAATCAACTGCACTGCCCGGTGGAACAATGACTGTATTTTTCTGACCTGGTTGGCTGCGAGCTAATAGTATTTAGGTGGATCAATTCAGAAGTTGGAAGTCTGAAGTTGGGAGTCCCAGTGATCCAGCAGAGACACGGAGGCCTCTTGTGATCACACAGCACGTGTTATAGAAGAACACAAACACACACATCCTCAGGCCAGACATGCAAATGAACCAAGAAACCAACACACGAGCACCCGCGGGCCAAGGCCTTGACGTCATAGAAGCCAAACATTCAACAAACTTTCCTTACAGTCCGAAAAACTGTGTTTATACAAGTATGAGCGCAGCACCAATCACAATCGCTCCTGATAGCCATAAAAAGACACGCGCGTTAAGTGAATCTGATTGGTTGACCCACATCCTGAACGTCAATCCGCGGCTCCTATTGGTCAACGGCGATTTGTTTTGCAGTCACTGACGCGTCTCAGACTTCCTCCTCCTGTGTGTGTGTGTGTGTTTTGATAAACAAAGCGCTTTCTCCTCCATCCGCGCGGCGCAGAGCTCCAGCTGACGGCGTGCCAGCAGCCTCCAACCCCCGGTTCCGCTTTTAACGGAGAAACTAAACACGAGACTCGTATTTTATCTGCACAAACAAAGAGAGCGGGTAAAACTGCGACCAATCGCCGCGTTGTCTCTTTGTTTTTAGCGTCTTCATTGTTTTAGCCGACAGACAGCGTGGTGGTGGTCCGAGTCCAGCCGCTGGTCACGAACACGCTCAGACGGTCACTTCAGCCCCGCTGCGGAGACTTTGAAGAGTCCCGTTGGAGGTTTTTAGGTGAGTGGACTCCACGCTGGAGAATGTCTCCCCCCCGACCCGCCGCTGCTAGCCGAGCTGCCTGTCGTGGCAGTGCGGAGGTAGCACGCAGCTGCTAACGAGGTATCACGCAAGCTAGGTCAGATGGTGGCCGATAGCCCGCAGCAGCTGATGGAGGCACCGGGGCTGTGGGTCCTTTGTTAGCCGCTGCCACGCTGCGTGTGCGTGTACATGTGTCAGTAAAGGCTGTCAGGGCTTTACTTTGTGTTATTGAACTGCCCTTATACGATCTCTAAAGGAGAAATGACTGCTTGTGCTGCAGCTTTATACACTGCAGGAACCAGGAACTGAAGAGTTTGTCAACACAGTGCCCGAACCTGTTTGGCAGAGTTCAGTCGCACACTAATTATGTGTATTGCAAGTCAAGTTTACTTGTATAGATCAGTATCGCTTAATATGTCTGCAAAGGGCCGCACAGGCCCACAATAACAAAGTGGTTCCAGAGAATCCCAAAGCTCTGCAGGAAGACGGGGAAAACTCTGAAAATGCTGAAAGTATTTGGGAAAAGGGAGAATGTTTGGGAGCGGAAATTCAAAGAGAGATTCCCAGATTACAGAGGAGAAATGTAATTATACAGAAGCAGAAGTAAAATAACATCCAGAGTCCCGATCATGAAAGATAGCCTGTGAGAGTATATATGAACACATCAGGAGAGTCGAGTGTAAATGGAAGCAACACAGAAGTTCTGATCCAGGAGTAACATTCCAGTCAGTTAGTTTGGGGGTCAGCGTGGCAGGATTGGACCCTGGCAGCGTTAGGGGTCGAGCAGCCTCTGAGGTGGTGAGAGAGCTGGAGAGATTTGAAGTAGAGATTGGGAATTATATAAAATGGAAAGAGAAAGTGCCACTGACCAACTAAGGCTAAGCTCAACCCAAAGTATCTAAGCCTAAACTAAACTTCCTGTTTATCACAATCAAAGTATAATGACAATAAGTAGGTTTTTAGTCAGGATCAGGAGAGAATCTGCCTCTTTTTTTTACGATAGTTTACCCTTTAACAAATTCTCTGTTCTTACTTCAGACAACAAACTTGCGCAATGTTGATCTACTCATTTATGAACTGCCGACACTGAACTGCATCTCTGCCTGCCTCTTCGTCTTCAGACATGGTGAAGCTGACAAAGGCCAAGACATTCCAGGCTTACCTGGACTCCTGCCACCGTCGTTACAGCTGCGTCCACTGCCGCGCCCATCTGGCCAACCACGATGAACTTATCTCCAAGGTCAGTGTGCCACAGCTGTATGTGCTAGATCAGCTGGTGTGGGTGGACATGACCGTTGTGGCAGTCCACCACCTGACGAAGACTAAAGGCCCACAGTCGTGTTAGTGTCCTGAGAGATACTCCATACACTCCACTATACAGAACAAACTATAGAAAAATGATGTTTTTAAGTCAGCAATATCTGTATTTTATAGGATTATTTGCAGAGTGTGTCATGCTCCGTTTGTTTGTTTGCGATCCCTGAGTCAAGCCGGCACATCTACAGTATGCTGATCTTCTCTTTGCTTATCATCCTCTTTCCAGTCTTTCCAGGGAAGTCAGGGCCGAGCCTACCTCTTCAACTCTGTGTGAGTATCTCTTTGAAGTTCCACCTCATAATAACGCTTTTAACTCCAGTTCATAACTCCAGTAGAGGCAGCACAAAGGTCACAGCTCATTAGGATCCACTTCACTGAGCAAACCTCCCAACATTTCTCTCCATATGAAGCCGGTGTTATAATTGTTTCTTTTGATCAGAGAGGCTTTCCTGCAGATCTAATGCCTAAGATTAGACTGCAGCATATCGCGTAAGATTAGATAAGATGTTTCCGTGGTTTCAAGTGCTTTCTGGGGAAGGGAAAGAACTTCTTCTGCGAAAAGAAATTCCCAGTATTACTCATGTTTGTCAACAGATAATTAGATTGATTCTCCATTGGCCCTCCTGCTGGGTTTATAGGTCAGGAATACTCTGGCTGTTAGATCAAGGCCTCCCAGTCAAATGTAATTTAGTTAAATGTGATGTCATCGATGCCTCTACAAAACTAAACCCCCATTGATCTGTTTAGTAAGCTTATGAAAAGACATTGTTTCTACATCATTAGATCAAAATAGAAGAGCTTTCATGAACAACAAGTCAAGTATCTAGCTGCAGGTTTGGACCCACTGGGCTCCTCATGTTCTATATAAGTCATAATGTTATTGTAAAGCACTCACTGAAATCAGACGGAAGCTGTGTGTCTGATGATGTCACTGGTGGTTTCAGGGTGAATGTGGGCTGTGGCCCTGCAGAGGAGAGGCTGCTGCTCACAGGACTCCATGCTGTGGCTGACATCTATTGTGAAAACTGTCACACCACTCTGGGCTGGAAATATGTAAGCGTGCACAGCTGTACCTGTCAGCACACACACACACACACACACACACACACTGCCAGACTGTTGCGGTTGTGATGAAACCTTGATAAGGACATGAGAAAAATGAATATATCATTGCTCATTTTGTGAGCTTAAAAACTACCTTAAGGTTTCTAACTTGAGCGTTGCAGAGTTTAGTAAATTAAACACCCTTGTGTGTTTCTCTCTCTCTGAAGGAACAAGCCTTTGAACTCAGTCAGAAGTACAAGGAGGGGAAGTACATCATCGAGCTGTCTCACATGATAAAGGACAACGGCTGGGACTGAGGGACGTTTTCTTCATGACTCTGTCAAACGTGGCGTCCCTTCAGCCTCTAAAGGGTTCCAGTGTAGCTTCCTCATCCTGCGTACGAACCATCGCTGTGCCACCCTTCCACTTGCGTACAACTTTGCCAAGAATAGCATGTGATGCCTTATCTTTTTATGTTCTTCGTGTTTTTCTGGCAACTGCAACGGCTCCTTTGCCGCTTTTTCGCTCTCAATTGTTAGTCGTTCTGGGACATGGAGTGAATGAGTGTAGGGTTTGAGTGTGAGAGACGTGGAGACGCAGACACACCGGCGCGTGTGTGCGTGTTGGGTTTTTACGAGTGTTGTTTGAGTGGTGCCGCCCTTATCGACATCCCCCAATATGGTCCGGCTCTGTGCGACGGAGACCAGCACACGTTTTTAAATGTCCAAAACAATGGACTTTCTCCAAGGCAGATTTTTAGTTTAGCCTTATTTGAGTTGAAGGTGCACATGTACATTTATCACCAATGGCCCAAACTGAGTAAAATATTAGGTTTACGTAACTCATGGAAAAGATTGTTTGCCAGTGATGCGAGCTCATGCTTCTGGTGAAATCAAGTGGTTGGCTTTTTTTTTTTTGTGTCTTTTTATCGTCTATGAATCATGTTTGCATTTTTATTGTACAGCGACATCGGTCATCGTTGACTTCCAAAGGCAATCAGGATGTTAAATCGGGTTAACGTCAAAGCATACAAAATATTTTTTGCGAGATTTATAAATCATGAGTTTGAGTGTATTTTAATTGCAAGTATGTCCTGAGCTACCGGTTTCATCAGGTTACTTCAGTGCAATCCGATGCAATTGAACTTCAGAGCCCAGCAGTAAATCCTCTTTATGGCGGTTATAACGCTCCGTTTCTGCCAATTATGTCAGAGAGGTGTTGGATCTAAGGCTTTTTGTACCACAACGTTTGAGCCCCAATTACATATGTGCATTAGTGGGGTTGAAAATAAGCTCCGCCTCTTCTGCAGTGTCATTCCACCGCTAACCTGTGACCTCTAAAATCGTCACCGAGTTGAATCGGAGTCTCTCTCAGCCCGTCAACTAAAATGGAATATTATAAGCTTCATAAAGACAGGATTTATTCTGACACCATACATTACATTTCATTCAGTGCTGGTAACTTGTATTTTTTAGTGTGTGTGTGTTCAGTTGGAGTATGAGTTTGTGTGTATGCGGTGTGTCCTGAAATGTCACAGGCTGGTGTTGAGCATTTTGTCTGGGGTTCACATTTAGAGTTTCTGCTGCACAGTTGAGATGTTTTACCTATTGCTGATGAGATTCATCCTCTGTGTGTGTGTGTGTATGTACAGTTTATCCCAATACTGAGCAGCCTTTACACATACATTTACTCAGTCATGTTAGAGCAATGTGTGATTAGATTTATGTAGCATATTTATGGTGTTTTTTTTAAAGTCTGCTTCTTTCATTAAAGTGTTTTATTTTAACCTTACCTCTCATAATAAAATACAATGGTAAACATCTGAAGTTCACTGTGATTTGATTTTGGATCTCTAATCTGAAGTCTTAACTTGGACATGCGTTCTGCTATTATTAATATACTTAATTAGCAAAGTAATTTCTCTGCTACATGTATAGAAAAACCCTTGATCAGTTGTGAGCAATTTCGTATTTTTGTGCTTTTTAACCAGACAAGGACGAAGGATAGTCAGTTTATCAAAACTTCAAATATATTAAGTACCCAGATTGTCCAGTAGATGGCGCTGTAAACATTGTTAACCCAAGTGAAAAGCCTGTCATAGTACAGATAATTAAATGTTTGTTTTTGCTGTGTATTGGCCTAATGAAAAAGGCAGTAAGTGGCTATGGATGAAGAGGCAGGATCTCATCTGGGTGCCAAGGTAACCAACCACCAGGAAACCACAGTAACATCAGGAAGACAGGAAAGGGGGCTGATTCTGGATAAAAGTCTTGGATTTAAAAAAGGCAACACATGGCATATCCTGCAATGCCTCTTAACACGTGACAACTAACTAGTGTACTGTATATTGTTCACCAAATGTCTTGACTTTTCTAAAAATGTAAATTCAAGATCTGGGATTAATTAAAACGTTGTGTAACAGGACACGAGATTCAAACAGCAAGGCATTGTAATCATACTGCTTACTGAAACGTAATAAATCATGTAACCACAGTCTGACAGTATATAAGGTGTGATTGTGCTCAGAGCAGTTACATGTCACATGATCAAGTTATAACAAGAACTAACAGCTCTTTCATCATTCTTTCATTTTTACAGCAGGGGAAGTATAGAGGCTGCTGACAGTCGTGGGAATACGACTGAAGTCTGATCATGGTTTCACTTTTAAATATTGGAAAATCTATTATGTACACACATCCAGTGGAGTATGAGGTCATGGCATTCAGCTATTTAAGTCTTAGTGAGTGTCCAACTGTGAAAAATTAGAAGATGGTAAAATAGATGAATAATGGCCTTCTGATCATCAAAGTCAACTGATTGAATATAATTTGCTGCATAATGATTCTACCATGACAAGATTAACTAACCAATGGGTATGAGGGATGATACTGCTCTTTGTGATGAGTTGGGTTTCTCAATGAATTTGAGTATTTGGGTTCCAAGGAGTGATCCGGCCAACGTAGTCTAAGTAATTTCAGTTTAAAACTTGCATTTTATCAATTCAGCAAGCATCCTAGGAAAGTCTTGGTCCATGGGGATGGAGACAGACCTTCCCCACTCATTTGGACGATATTCTCTCTGCCACTAGGGGCGCTAAAATACCCATCAGATGAACCAGAGGGGTATAAATCATCACTTTCACTATTATATTTCATTAAAAAAAGACATACAGTTGAGACATACAGATTTCCCAGCACAAATCGGGGATACGGTGAGGGAAATGTACATTTGGAGAGACCAACTAGTGTTAAAAGTACAATTGAATGAAATTCTGAGGTGTATTCTCAGTAAATGGTCCTCGTAGCTGTCACATGCTGTCACGTTGTTGACAGATGGCCCCGGTGTGTATTTTTCCTCTCCGTTTGCTTGTTTACTTGAATGGGGGTCTTTCTCAATGACATCGCAATATCCATCGCCTCTGTTTGTTTACCGATGTATAATTAAACAAAAACGCGTTCACGGTTGATCTTCTTGACATCTTGACGCTCCATAATTACTCAGCCGGAGCGCAGCGACTGCTAGCGGTTCAGCTGCAGACTGGACTTGCAGCAGAACATACCACAAACATAACGGTGCAAAATGGTTTTATTGTGCGTTGGTTCGACGCTTCAGCACAGTGCGGCGCATATATAAAATCATCCCAGGATCAAAACAATTCATACATTATATTTAACGTTGCGACGAAGAAGACAGCGTGGGTGTCGTGCGTGTTTTGTTGCACCCCTCCGTCCACGCACATTGACCCTTCCAAGGATGGTATAGATCACGTGACTTTTTCCGTTTCGCCATTTTCCTCTTCTGCACCGGTCCTGCTGCTGCTGCTGCCTCCTCCTCTCGGTGTTCGGACCTGTCAAGATCTGACGGCGGGGAAACTCGGAGAAGAATCATCTGCTCTGTAGCCAGCCAAGCTCCATTAGCTCCAGCGTCCAGGAAACACAGCGAACATGACTGAGGAGAGCCCCGAGTACTCGCCTTTCTTCGCGGTGATGGGAGCCTCTGCGGCCATGGTCTTCAGCGGTAACTACACCAGCCTGCACTTCATTCATTCATTCATTCATTCATTCATTCATTCATTCGCTCGCCATCTTCAAAGCTTCTCCCTTGCGTTTAACGACGGTTCCGACTTCATTTCAAAAGCATAAATCTTGAATTCCAATTACCGATTCGACAATGGGTGTATTCTTGTGAAACGGCGCGCGCCTGTCTGTGTGTGTGTGTGTGTGTGTGTGTGTGTGTGTGAGCTGAATCGGGCACGACTGTCACACCTGCATGGGATCCGGGGAGCAGAGGCGGGGACGGGGCTCCGCCGACACGGGGCTGCTGATGCTCACCGGCCCGTCGTTACTGTGAGCCACCATGGCCAGATGAAAGCCACATCCGGGCCCACCGTGTGCCAGCTTTGATCGCTCTAACAGTATCGCGTCTTGATGCTATTTCTGCAGCCGCTTGTAGTGACGCAGAGCCTGGTTGAGGTGGCAGATGCTCCGGTCAGGCCCCTTCAGGGTCCAACGCTGGTTTGAATGGAGAACCTTATACTTCTATACATCACACGGGACATTATGGGCACAATCCCCCCTTTAAAGACCTATTTACATTGGATTATTTCAGATATTTTGAATACAAATGATTAACTAAGCTTATACATGTCTTTGACACAACTCAAGGACACACTACAATTTAAATATGGAACAGTTCACACACTCTGGAGTGTCGCCATGGAACGAATTACTGACTCATCATCTGTTTTTTGATTGTTTTTGTTAAACGTGTCAGGCTGGACACAGACTGGCCTTCCTGTATTGTAAGTGTAACAGTATCCTCCCTCATCACAGGCGTCTGTAGTATCCTTGCAGATGCACAGACGGGAAGTGTTGTAGTGAACACAGAAACCTCTCACCCAGTAGACTTTTCACTTTGCCTCCCAGAATGATAAACATAGTAACACGTATTAATTTAGTTAAAGAGAGATTGCATTATATTGCCTACATGCACACTTCCATCTGGTTGCTGGCTCAAGACGTTTTCAGATTTACACCTAAGGCCACATTCAGGCAACAATCCAGTGCTGCTGCAGAAGATAAACACGCACTTCATTATTTTACCGTGACATCATTACTCGGTGGTGGCACTGCGAAAAAAAGTTGGTGTGCACATAGTTTTGTGACTTAGCTACTTTGTGGTACAAAATAAGTGAACCTTTCTGGTCCTCAGCAAGGGAACAGCTGAAGGTGGACTCTGAAAGCCCTTGAAGCCTTCTGAAGTCTTAAAGGCTCTTAGGTCGGCACAGTTGGTTACAGTTTATGGCTAAAGCATGTCTCCCAACATGGACAGCTCCTTCTGCTCTTGTATTGATGTAATCCTTAATTACACTTTACATTAACCTTCAATCTCAGTATGCTGCTATCTGGACAATGACATCCGATGACAGAACCATCAGCATCAGCATGTGTCCTCCAAATCTAGATGCTGCCAGCCAGCCCGTCCTCCTCCCTCTCTGCTCTGTAGAAGATTGTAATTCATCTTTTTGATCATTAGAAACGCTGTCTTGCGTGTTCAGTCATATGTCACGCTCCACGGCTGGCGGATGGATGGAACTTGTAGGCGTGATTGTGTCCTGGCGGTGTGGATTGCGTTCACACCTGCCTATTTTGACAGATCTGATCCTAATATGAGACTTAACCCTCGCATTAACACGCGCTGTCATTATCTGTTTACAGATTAGCATGATATGTTATTGTCAGGGCTCAGAATTAAGCTGTGGGATGTGACGTCAGACACGTTAGGGGCACACATGCCTTTGGTCCTGGCTGGTTTCCAGTGTGTGTGTGTGCCGTTATCCCTGTTAAGAATTGTGTGGAAATTTTCTTGACAGACGCAGAATTCCTCCTTACAAATCTTCTCTGGAAAGTAAATGTGTTGTTCCTTTCCCCCATTTATATAACTAATTGCATCTTTGCGACTACAAAGGCACAGACACACATACACACACACACACCACCCGTGGTCTCCAAGCATATGGTCGGGGCTGAGCTGCATGAATCACACTGCAGCCCTAACAAATGTATCGGTCAAGTTTAATGTGAAAACTCCAACATGGGGCTGCAAAACTTTCCAAAATTAGAATCAAGTATTTTCTGCATATTGCTTTAACGAACACTTTGTTCATGTCCCAGCCAGTTCCCAGGATTGATTGGATTTTCAGGATGTATTTGCATGTGAAGAAGTCAGAGCGAGGTCACCAGATGAACTGAGCGGTGATCTCTGTTTCTTCTCTCCCAGCGTTAGGAGCGGCGTACGGAACTGCAAAGAGCGGCACAGGCATCGCCGCCATGTCTGTGATGCGGCCAGAGCTCATCATGAAGTCCATCATCCCTGTGGTCATGGCCGGTATCATCGCCATCTACGGGCTGGTGGTGGCCGTGCTGATAGCCAACAACATTTCTGAGAGAGTGACGCTTTACAAGTAAGTGGAGAGGTTTGATTGCTGCTCCATTAGGGCATTCAAATACAGCGATCGCCCACGCTGGGTGGAGCCTGAAGGACTGTTGACAAATTACTCATTTCCAACACCTGCTGTTATTGCTGAGGCAGTTCAGTCACCATGACACAGTGAGCTATGAGTGTATCTTCCTCTTTAAGTCAACATTGCAATCAATATAAATGGGTGAAAGTTAAGTTTAGTGTTTTGCTGTTATTCTGCTTGCGTTGTCTGAGATTGCAACGTCCTCCATTGCACATACTTGGGGGAGTATTTGTTATCCCCGTGGTTACAGCTGTTCCTCCGTGGCGCCACAAAGAAGACAAACGGTGACATAAACGGAGGACTCGACAATGATTGGCCAATGATTCTCTGTGGCTCTGTGTCTAACAGGAGCTTCCTGCATCTCGGCGCCGGTCTGAGCGTGGGCCTGAGCGGTCTGGCGGCCGGCTTCGCCATCGGTATCGTGGGCGACGCCGGCGTGAGAGGCACCGCCCAGCAGCCCCGGCTTTTTGTGGGGATGATCCTGATCCTGATCTTCGCCGAGGTGCTGGGGCTCTACGGCCTCATCGTGGCCCTCATCCTGTCTACAAAATAAGTGTCCGCATCAGCGCCATTCTCATTCATTCCACATCAGAGCAGCAAGAACAAATAGGAGACTTTCACCTAATTCCATTACACCCTGTGGGGCTGACAGGATGGGATGGTGACTGAAGTGTGTTGGTGGTCCATGAAAGCTCTTTGTCTTCAGTAGATGTGATCTCTCCATATCGTTTCAAGCCATCCAGTCGTGTCAGGTCCTGTGTGTGTGTGTGTGTGTGTGTGTGTGTGTGCTGAACGGGCATGGAAATGTGTTGGATGTTGTGGGATGATGTGTGGACAGTCTGCCTGTCGTCTGATCTTAACCTGTACAGTGGTCCAGAGTCCTCATTCCCTCGTAACCGTAGTATTCCATCCGTGCTGTGAATGTGAGTATCAACGTTTACCCCTCAGCCCTTTTACCGAGTATTTGTTTTTCACATTTTGTTACAGCCGTTTGTAGTTTTTTGATTCTCAGTTTGAGACTGTTTAAGAATCGTGCACATGTTGTGTTCTTTTTTGGGGACCGTTTCCACGTCACAATGGTGAGCAATTGTTGAGACATTTTTATTAAATTATTTATTTAACTATTTATGGAAAGCTATGGAGATTTTGTCACTGAGTTACTAAAATTGTCTAAATGGGATACTGTTTATTGAATACTCTATATACATATAAATATATAAATTATCTGTCTATAGTATATAGAAATTGCACTGTTGGTATTTGTTCCAAGTACTTGGAATTCCTCTGGATGTGGTGTGATTATAAATGGAGGATGTCCACATGTTGACATAGGGTTAAAAGTGTGTGTGTGCATGCGTGTGTTTGCGTGAGTGTGTGTGTGTGCGTGTGTGACCTGAGTGCGTGCAAGTGTATTTGTGTTTGACATTATGAAACACTAGTATTGTTTACCTTGTAGTGCTGCTGTATTTATTTTTGTTTAAGGTGAGCTCACTGTTCAGCCATGCCTGTCAGATTTCCAAATAAAACTCAACCTCCTCCAGAACATCATTGTGTTATGTCTTCTTACCAGCAGGGAGTCCCAATTGGATTCAGATGTTCAACACAACGCACACACACGGAACTCTTAAGCATTACTTACTATAACTATAGCTATTTATACCATATATGAATGTTTTTGTTGAAATAAACCCTTTGAAATGACTCAAAGCCAGAGTTAGACTATATCATGACGGCATAGCCAGAGTTAGTCTATATCATGACGTCATAGCGCACGGCAGGAACATGTTCTCTCTCTCTCTCTTATGTTCGTTGACAGAAATGAAGGATGTTTTGGACCGCAGCCGCGCGCGCGTCACGTGTCCCCTCGAGTGAAAGCTCCGGCTGTCAGACTGCGTGTTATTGTATACGCTCTATAATGGGAGTGGGTCACGCTAAAAGGAAGCTTTGTTGAGCCGTTTAGCCGCCCGTGTTATCAACTGTTGCGGGATTCGATCTGCTGGTTTGCAAATCCACGTATCGCTCCGTGTTTGTCCGTGGATGCTGGTTCTGACCGACACGCAGGTAAGGTTACTGCCAACAGCACGGGGCTAACCGAGCTAGCTGAGCTAACCACCTAACGCGATGTTGCTTTTCTGCAGGCTACGGCTTTAGCATCTCAGCTAATACGCCTCCCGACTATTGAAAGACAAAGTTAGAGTTTATTCACACATGTAGCTGTCAGTTTACGTATAATGCAACACCGCTGACCTTGTTATAGCCTATTAGAAATGGATCACCTGCTAACGCGCTAGCTACTGTTAGCGCAGGCTGTAGAGATGTGTAGGATTTGTACACAAGGAAGCAACTTTAGAGATTATTGGAGTTGTCAACATTCCCTCACAATGTGTTTGGTAGTAAGAAGGTATGAACTTCAGTTTTGTGTCTCTATATTTCTATATATATATATAAATATATATGTATACACACACATACAGTTCACAAGTGAGCAGTGTATTGTCGGAGAATCTCTCTCTCTCTCTCTCTCTTTTTCACACACACTGGTGTTTTTGTTCAGATTCTGGACTGACTGTCAGTTTCTTCTCCAGGCCCAATTGTGTTTCTGCCATGTCCAGGCGAAGCAGGAACAGCCGGGCGTGGCGGTACGTTTGGGGCGGAATACGGCGAGACGCTGATGCTCGGGCGCTGGTGTTGGCGACTGAAAGTGAAGAATGGGGCTATGAGCGCCTGGAGGTAAGGTGTCAACACTGAACGGCTCAGACTCTCTTCTGACCTTAAGGTTTGTTTGTTTAAAGTCACTGTGAGGCTGAGATTTTAATGTGCTCTTTCTTTCTTTCTGCTTTCTGGCTTCTAAAAGTACAGTGAGTCAGACTCTGAGGATGATATCCCAGAGGAGGTGGTCTCTCCGGTCCCCAGCGCCGTGCCCGTCACCGGAGAGTCCTACTGCAGCTGTGACTCTCAGGCGGACAGCAGCTTTCCCCGCATGCGAGGCTTCCACCAAGTGAAAGACTGCCACTGTGGAGAGGACGACCAAGGTAGGAGACAACGCCACATACAAGATAACTGAAATAACAGGTACCCGGTTTACATGTCACGGGGTAAGTGATGTCAATTGTTTGTCATCACTTGCGTCATTTCTGATATTCTAGAGTTTGACTGGGTTTGGGACGCCAGCAGCAAGTCCACAGCAACGCTACTGAGCTGCGACAATCGCAAAGTGAACTTCCACACCGACTACAGCTGTGGGACGGCGGCCATCCGCGGCTCCAAAGAGCTGGCTGAAGGGCAGCACTTCTGGGAGATCAAGATGACTTCCCCCGTGTATGGAACAGACATGGTAAAGCTCTAGCTAGCCCTTATGCTGACCAGCTGTTATTGTTTTAAGTCAGTTTGTTTGAAGACGTGTCACATGTTTCTGCGTAGATGGTCGGCATTGGCACTCATGACGTCAGCCTGGACAAATTCAAACATACGTTCTGCAGCCTGCTGGGAAAAGATGCAGACAGCTGGGGGCTTTCCTATACTGGTAAGACTCAAGCAAGATTAGCTTTTAGTTGTAAGCTACTCCTGAGGTTCTAGTAATAGTTTGTACAGATGTTATTGTTGTAGTTGGAAACGATGGGCGTTTGTTTTGTTCCTTTCTGCAGGATTGTTGCATCACAAAGGAGACAAGATGAACTTCTCTTCCCGGTTCGGGCAGGGATCCATCATCGGATTGCACCTGGACACCTGGCACGGCACGCTTACTGTCTTCAAGAATCGCAAATGCATAGGTTGGTACTGCAAGAGCAGAGATGAGCCGAGCACGGACACTGGATGAGTCAAATCCTTCTACGTGGAAAGACAGAATGTGACATTACATCTGTTACACGGGACAATGATTGATTTGTGTTCCTTCATCCAGGTGTGGCTGCCACAGAGTTGCAGAATAAGAGGGTTTTCCCGATGGCCTGTTCCACAGCAGCCAAGAGCAGCATGAAGGTGATCAGGTGCTGCTCTGCTCCCACCTCTCTGCTCTACCTGTGCTGCGCCCGCCTGCGCCAGCTGCTGCCCGACTGCATAGATACCCTGGGCGTGCTGCCGCTGCCTCCGGGCCTCCGCCAGCTGTTACACAACAAGCTGGGCTGGGTGCTCAGTCTGAGTGGCGGCGCGACAGAGGAAACTCCAGAGGGGTCCGGGCAGCCGTCGGTCTTGGCCGTTTCACCCTCGGCTGGACCGTCCTCTTCAGAGAGCGACTCTGAAGGTTGCACCTCTTACCCGGAGGCCTGCCAAAGGAAAAGATGTCGCTGGACGTGACTGGACGGTTTGTGTCCTACCTCCTGTTTAACACAGCTAAACATCCACCAGCCCTAAGGCATCTAATCTAGTGTTTACCTCCCTGCCTCACACGTTCCCCTAAAACAAATGGCAGCCAATAGTAAAGAAAATAACATACAGAGGGAACAGTAGGTAGAACTGTGACAGCCGCTATTATGACACACACACACACACATACACACACGCACATTTTAACTCTGATCCTCTAAACACGCACACGATGACACTCGTCGCACACTCTGCATCTAGTTCAGCTTCAATGATAAGTGAAAAGAATGTGGTGTTACTTTGTAGGCCAGCATAGTTTGTAACTGATCACCTGCCATCATCGCTGGAGATAGAAGACAGAGTGTAGAGTGTAGAGTGAAGAGTGTAGAGTGCCACGCTGCGGTGTGATGACCGCCCTGTGAATTATGGTATATATGCAAAAAGGACCTGGAGTCTGGGTTTCCAGAATTTCATTTGTTCTCATCTTGTATGCAGATAATGTTAATGTTGTCCTCTTGCCTCTCAATGCGTCATCTGTCCTCACGGCTGCAATTATCACTTAGGTCGCCAAAGCAAGTGTGTCAGTGGAACATTGAGACAAACTAACATGCTGTAGGACTTTATTCTTGCTGTTTGCCACTGAAATTTAGAACTTTGGGGAGTCGTGCTTGTTTGCTGTTTTAGTGGTAGTCGATCTCAAGATGGACACATTCCACTTTATATATATATATGTATACACTAATTGAGGGAGGCAGTGGCTCAGTGGGTAGTGCTTCCGCTTGGGAACCGGAGGGTCGCCGGCTCGAGCCCCTGCCGAGGTGGCCCTGAGCAAGGCACCAAACCCTCAATTGCTCCCCCCTCTGCCAAATGATGGTAATGTAATGTACACACACTAACGAGACACAGAGTAAATATGTCCATGTTGAAAAACCTTCCAGTCTTTGCTTTTAAGTTTGGCTGAAATCAGTCACAAAGCTGCTGAACACAAAGAGATGAAACCGATTTTCACCTTCTGCCAGTTTGACGGCAAACAAGTGCGTTTCTAATGTGTTGGAATGCTCCTTTAAGAAACCCCCCAGAGCACTTTGCAGCTAAGTTTCCCTCTTCAATGGAAACGTTTCCAATCACTTTTGAGGGATCATCCTCAAACGATCCACACACTACAGCCTGCTTATCAGGGTGTTGTTTTGTATTCTACAATGTCGTTGGAGGGAAAAAAATGTTTTGTGACACTAACAGCAAAACCGTGAGTAGACCTCACACGGTTTTAAGCTTTGTTGAGTATTTAATCTGCTACCGGCTTTTAAAAGTCTCTTCACTAATCATCTATACTAGAAAGTATTTTCCAAATGTTGTAAACGCTATATTATGATGTGTGACAAATTTAAGTCTTGCCATGGTAGGAATATGTCTAAATGAGACGGATTTAATTTTATTTTTAACTCTCTCACTGCTGTCATCTTTTTAAAACCTTAAAAAAATGTTTCTCTGGATTGATCCAATATTAGATAATGAGCCATGAACACATTTTCTTACTGTCTTTATGGATTATTTTTTGTGTCCCTCATAAGTCGTCTACTATCATTCACTTGGTTCAGTATTAAGTGATGGGATCAGATTATGGGACTTGGGTCAGATATTTCATGTAAATAAGACACATTTTCATAATCCAGTAAATCATCTGTTGCGAACTTCAACTCACAACAGATGATGACAGTTTTATTAAAAGTATAACCATTTTTTTGCTAATATACTGTTGTATAATAAGTTAGTAACAGTATGGGAATTACAGTGGGATGCGAAAGTTTGGGCAGCCTTGTTAATTTTCGTGATTTTCCTTTATAAATCAATGGTTGTTAGGATAAGAAAATTCAGTTCAATACATCATATAGGAGACAAACACAGTGATATTTGAGAAGTGAAATGAAGTTTATAGGATTTACAGAAAGTGTGCAATAATTGTTTAAACAAAATTGAGCAGGTGCATGAATAAATAATAAAAACTCAATATTTAGTAGCTCCTCCTTTTGCAGAAATAACAGCCTCTAAACGCTTCCTATAGCTGCTAATGAGAGTCTGGATTCTGGTTGAAGGTATTTTGGACCATTCTTCTTTACAAAACATCTCTAGTTCATTCAGGTTTGATGGTTTCCGAGCATGGACAGCTCTCTTTAAGTCGCACCACAGATTTTCAATAATATTCAGGTCTGGGGACTGGGATGGTCTCCAGAATCTGCTCATATTGAGTGGAATCCATGCGTCCCTCAACTTTAACAAGATTCCCAGTCCCTGCACTGGCCACACAGCCCCACAGCATGATGGAACCACCACCAAATTTTAGGTAGCAGGTGTTTTTCTTGGAATGCTGTGTTCTTTTTCCTCCATGCATAACGCCCCTTGTTATGCCCAAATAACTCAATTTTCTTATTCCAAAATGAAGCTGGCTTGTCCAAATGTGCTTTAGCATACCTCAAGCGGCTCTGTTTGTGATGTGGGCGGAGAAAAGGCTTCCTCTGCATCACTCTCGCATACAGCATCTCCTTGTGTAAAGTGCGCCGAATAGTTGAACGATGCACAATGACTCCATCTGCAGCAAGATGATGTTGTAGGTCTTTGGTGCTGGTCTGTGGGTTGACTCTGACTGTTCTCACCATTCTTCGCTTCTGTTTATCCGAGATTTGGTCTGTCACTTCGAGCCTTAACTTGAACTGTGCCTGTGGTCTTCCATTTCCTCAATATGTTCCTAACTGTGGAAACAGACAGCTGAAATCTCTGAGAAAGCTTTCTGTATCCTTCCCCTAAACCATGATGGTGAACAATCTTTGTTTTCAGGTCATTTGAGAGTTGTTTTGAGCCTCCCATGTTGCTACTCTTCAGAGAAGATTCAAAGAGGAGGGAAACTTACAATTGCCTTAAATAACCTTACACCTTAAACCTTAAATACTCTTTCTCATAATTGGTTTCACCTGTGTATGGAGGTCAAGGGTCACTGAGCTTACCAAACCAATTTTGAGTTCCAATAATGAATTCTAAAGGTTTTGAAATCAATAAAATGACAACAGTGCCCAAATTTATGCACCTGCCTTATTTTGTTTAAACAATTATTGCACACTTTCTGTAAATCCTATAAACTTAATTTCACTGCTCAAATATCACTGTGTTTGTCTCCTATATGATGTATTTAACTGATTTTTTTATCCTAACAACCAATGATTTATAAAGGAATATCATGAAAATTAACAAGGCTGCCCAAACTTTCGCATCCCACTGTATAAGCATTACTCTGGGTGTGTTTGTCTGGTGTTGGTTGATCTATTGTGAGTAATGAAACATTAAGTATGATTAATGTGCTTTTGTTTGACCAAGGTCAGGCAGCTATACGGTACGCCACGTCTGTCCTCCTTGTCTGGAGGGATGAAGACAGACGGGAGGTCTTATGCAAGGTTATACATAATGCAAGCATTTCCTGTGAAAACATGTGACGTGGTGGCGTGTGGTGAAGGTACCAGAGGACCACCGGCCATGAGTGGTGCTTTGTATGGATGGAGCTTTGTGGTGTCAAGGTTCCATTAGGACATCCAGATATGTCATGTAACTGTCAGGGGGAGAGGGAGGAAGGTGTTACCTAACATGATTTTTGTTGTGTGTCCTTTCACATTGTTTGTTCTCATGGTGATGCATCTAAGCACTTTTTCTTACTGTTACCGTACATAGGAGAACTTTTAAGTGTTTCTTCTCACATTAATAGTGTAAGTGAAGCCCTTTACCTGCCCTTTTCTGTATATCAGCATGGTCTTTTCAGCTGAAAAAATAATAAAGTTCGAATGATTACTGATGATGGACCTGGTGTTTTGATATTGAATTTATTCCTCATGGCAGATTTTAATATATATGGACCAATGTTGGGAGTTTATTTCTGAGAAAGCTCTTTACAGAAATAAATAATATATATATTAATTTTAATGGTATTTGTTTTCCCTACATTTCAATAATCATAATAAGACGACAGCTATTCTACACGGGAAGAGGCTGATGTGAGAATAGCAGTCACCCAGTAGTTAATGGAGCCGGAACCAAAGTACATTGGCAGCGCTTTTACACGGAATATTTCGCAGGCGGACCTCCTCGACGGAAACAGTGTGCCTTGTGGAGGTCAAGTTGGATCTGTCCGACTCTTGGAGGAAAATAAGGTATTTTTGTGTGTAATTTTTATTTGTTATTTGTGAAATGTTCGTTTCGAAGCAATTTGATTGAGCCAAAACATTATTTTTGTACTTTTGTTATCGTAAGCTGTTTGCTACGAACGACCAGGCTCGTTTTAAATTTAATAAGTATAACGGCGACTTGAAATTAACGTTAACATTTCAAGCATTTTAAGTTAAATTGAAATATATGTTGATATCTACTACGATGCGTACCAATTACGTTCCTGCTGACTGATGGACACAATTTCCAGCTGCAGTTACAAACTGTCATTATGTCTTTATACTATATATCGCCAACATCAGGGATATTGTGTCATTATTACCTCTGTGTGTGAGTCTCTATGCCTTTTGCTGGGTTTGGGTGTGAGATTGAGGTTATGGGTCAAGAACATTATAGTTTGTTGTTTGAATACAGATCATTAGATTAGATGGTAAATGAGTTTTAAATGATGGGAAAGGCAGAGTGGAAAACATTTTATAATCCAGTACCTAATGAGTTGGTTTCCTCTGTAAACAAGCAGGATCAGGATCAACCCCAGCCTTGTCTGGGTGGATTCATCTCCAGCACAGACGGTGGAGGAGCTGCAGCCATGGTGAAGAAGAAGCGACTCCGCCTCATAGCCGAAATGGCCAAGAAGATCCGGGCCTACCGAGAGCTGAAGTCCAGGCCGCGAGAGTCCCAGAAGTACGCCCTGGACTACGAGACGATGAAGAGGCCTCACACGGGCAAGACTCTGCCTGTGCTGGCCTGGGCGGACGTGCGCAGGGAGAGCCGCCTCTTCTCCCTGCTGGCCAGCATGAGGTTCTTCGGGATGGGCCGCATGTTCACCCGCAAGTCCTGGGTGGAGGATCACCCTGAGCCCAGCTACTGGCAGATCACCAAGGTCAAGGTGGACTACACAGCTGAGGTGAGAGCGGCCACATCCTGTCAAGTCTCTCGAGTCTGCACGTTGTCAAAGTAACAGCTTAAACTTGTTGTGTTATGTTGTGATGTTGCTGCTTCTTAAAGGATTTGAGCTTGTTGAGTTTGTCATGGCTGCGATCTGTGAGTTAAAATGTTGCCTTGTGTTTCTGTGCTTTAGAACATGGATCATGGCCGAGTGTGGGGAGTACACACGTTTAAAGGTAAGAGTCCTGAGTAATGCCTTAGTTTGGCCTTTTTATTGTGTTTTAATCTTCAAAATCAGATTGCGGTTTGCTTCTGCTGCTCTTCTATCGGCACATTGCTACCTTTTTATAGAACATGGGCGTCAGTCAGTCAGTGTGCATAAAAGAGAATGTACAGTATGACAACGTAAAAATCAAAATGCATATATGATGTTTAACAATAATTATTCCAATCTGAAGAAACTGCAATGTCAGGTTGTCTCCTTGCATCATGTGTTCAACAGGGAAACAGGAGAGCGAGGCACGAGAGGTGGACAAGGTGATGTACCACGACTGGCGTCTGGTGCCCAAACACATGGAGCAGCAGTTTAAGGACTTTGAGCCGCTCCCTGAGCCGCCCGTGCGTTACGTCCACTACCCCCCGCTGCTCCGCGCCATGCTGCTGGCAAAAAGCCACAAAGCAGGAGCGCCCACGGAGGAGCCCATCTTACCTTTGACCAGGGACGTCCTGCTCAACAAAGACTATTTCCGCAAGCAAGAACAA
This sequence comes from Genypterus blacodes, assembly GCF_046128005.1. Classification (NCBI taxonomy): domain Eukaryota; kingdom Metazoa; phylum Chordata; class Actinopteri; order Ophidiiformes; family Ophidiidae; genus Genypterus; species Genypterus blacodes. The sequence goes on from NW_027467082.1 coordinate 87,279, forward strand.
GAGAGGCAGATGAAAGAGGGGACGCCCGTGTGATGTACAACACAAGTCTGAGAGCCAACGGGTGACTAATCTATTGATAATTGATGTTGTTGGACCTTGTTTGTGTCGATCTATGTAGCCAAGTCTACTCCAGACTGACCTTTCAACTACTGGGGTCAAGTTATTTCCCTGCTATGAAGCCTGTTTGTGTCGTCTGTGTTATGCTGTACATATTAAATTTATGATGACATGTCACCGCTGTTATTGGGTTTTGATGCGTCTGTGTAAATCTGCCAATCCTGCTGAATCATCTTTTAATCATCAGCTAGAGACTAACATCCGTTTTCTGTTTCTGGTAAAACTTTAAAAAGTGGATGGGCACACACTCGAGTTCATACCTTTGCCAAGACCTGACTTTCAAAACATGTCGGGGCAGCACAAATTCTTAAAATACTAATGCAACGCACTGTTAAGGAATCACTACAAAGAGCCAAGATGTGCCTCTGGATTGGAACTTAGACCGACAGGCAAATGAAGAAGATTTTGACTTGCAAAACATGTAACTATGCACACAAGCAGTGCTGATTGAAGACCAGCACATATACTCTAAAACGTATTTTTACACACAACAATATTCTTGACGGCACTGTAAAGGCTTTGTTCTGTTATATTCAAGAAACTCCCTTATATCTTTAAATGCCGCGTCATTATTTCCCCACCCGATATTTCACAATCGCGGGTGCAGTGCAGTAGTCTATAGCCAATACGGAATGTTTACACTTTTAGCGTAGGAGTTGCGTGTCCTGAACTTTCAATTGACGTCACGTGACGGCGCTCTAAGGCGAACCCTCGCGCGCGCCCTTCTCCCTCCTCCTCTCCAGTCTTCCAGGTAGTGATGTGCGATACTGCATATTTTGGTATCGATCCGATACCAAGTAAATACGGGCCAGTATCGCCGATACCGATACTTTTCTCTAAATAAGGTGGATGCGTCATTGAATTGCTAAATCTCAATTAATTTTCATGACCGTAAGTGTTTTTTTGTGATGTTTCCTCTTTTATCATTAAATAGTTGAAACCCAGAACAGAATTAGGACAAAGTTTATAATTAAATAGAAAATGCTTTATTATAAAATAATTTTCAGAAAAATCTTAAATAAAAAGTGCACACAAACCAGTAAACAAATTGAAACAAACAAGTACTGTTAACTGTAAACTATAATACAAAAATTAAATTAAAAATTCCCAACAACAAAAACAACTGAAAATATAAACAATATGTAAACAACTTAACAACCCCCAAAGCCTTTAGTTAGTCTGTGCAGAACGGAAACCAAAAACGTTTTGGTTACAGGTTTTGGTTCAAGAACAGTATCATATTAACATTTTTTGCTTTTAATGCACTTCGTTTGTGACTCACTAACTGCCCTGCTTTTGAAAAAATCCTCTGAGCTGGCACTGATGTCGCAACCACTGACAGGTATGTTTTGGCCAGTTTGCTCAGAGAGGGGAATGTTTGTTCGTTGTTTTTCCACCAAAGTAGTGGATCCTGATCCCGAGGAATTGACCTTTCCTCAGCGTACCTGCGCATCTCAATTTGGGCATCAGTGCCAGTTGTCCGATGCTGCTGAGAGGCTAGGACTTTAGAATCAAATTCTTTCCATAGCCCACCTTTTGCTGCAGGTGGGGATGAAGCAGCCCCTCCAGACGAGCTTGAGGTAGTTTCGGCAGAGCTGGTGGCAGTGGCTCTGAGCCGGCAACTTCATTGTTTGCTTAGCGCGTCTAAGTCACGTGACGTGACTTACGTGACGGCGCAACACCTAAACACAAGAGGGGGGAGGGGGAGCGAAGGGTGCCTGCTCTGCGCTGACACAGGAGCGGCGACCTGGCTGTTTCCTCTCCGCCCAAACCGCAGCATCGCAAACGAGCGGACCTTAAAGTAAAGAATCGATCTCACCAGGCTAGTATCGATCCGATACCGATACCGACTTGGTATCGACACTGTCGATATTTGGATCGATCCGCCCACCTCTCCCATCTTCCAGGAGCTCGCGTCCTCGGCTCAACTGATGCGACCATGATCTGCCTGTTTCTCGCTGTGTTTGCGCAGGTTTTCCAGTCAGGTTGGTGTCTTGTCTGCTAGTTTCATTCATGAATCAGTCTCATCACTTTAGATGAATCCCTACACTCGGTAATGTGCTCTGAATGTCCATTTTGGGAGCAGCAGAAGAAGCTTTGCTCCGTGGCGGCGGTGACATATGCCGGTTACGCCGATTTTCCATAAGAACGAGTGTCCGTGTGGGACTTCAGCCTAAACTTTAAATGAGCGAATAAAAAGAGCTATGTCCGTTTTCTTAATTAAAATAATATAAACCTGGAAAAGATAATTTTGTTGCCCTCGCGTTACCTTATTTTACAAAAAAAAAAAAAAAAAAATCGCAACCAACAGGAGCATTTAGCAAAGCGACGCTCTTCCTGTTCACCAGGTAACACGGTTACCCGTTAATCCCTATCACTGGCGAGCTTTCTGAGGATGGATCAAACGTGACATTGCTTTTCACACACAACAGCGTCAGTTCTGTCTAATATGTGCGGGCTGGGACAGAGTTTGATTCATCAATGACACCGCATAAAGCGTTGTCAGCGGCAACCATCTTTAGTCTAATCCAGTGGATCTCAATCTTAGTCCTTCATTATCTCTGCACAGTGTCCACCTGTCCTCACCTGATCAGCTGGATCAAGTGTATTCACTTAATCAGCACTTAATGTGAACCCGGATCATGATTGGACTAAACACACCTGATAGGTCCAGCAGGGAGAGAAGAAACACTCAGTGTGTGGTGCTGGACCTGGACCTGGACCAGGATTGGGAACCTCTATTAATAGCTCCTGTGTTAAGCTGCTGCTGGTGCCAGTGTGTGACAGGGCCGCAGGGGTTCAGAAATGGGCCCGAGGAAAAGGTCACACAAAGGGCTGTCTGGACTTGAAGAATTGGTGGCAAAACACGCCCGGATTGAAGAATGTGGTGAGACGCACCCAGACTGTCATGATTTAGTTTGATGGTGGTGATGGTGCTGCCGGAGCTCAGGGTTCAGGGCTGTGTGTGTGTGTGTGTGTGTGTGTGTGAAGGCTTCCTAACAGGGGGAGAGGACTAAACACTAGAATGCTTGTCTGTAAGTGAGACTGCATGTTTATGTTATGGTAAAGGAATGTTCAGCCTTGGCAGACTTGACTTCATGACCTGATTTCTCGCCCCTTGGCCTTTGTCTCTGCGTCCTGCCCGGCGGGTCCAGGCTGGACAGGCATCAACGAGCGCACCTTCATCGCCGTGAAGCCGGACGGTGTCCAGCGGCGACTGGTGGCAGAGATCATGCGGCGCTTTGAGAAGAAGGGCTTCAAACTAGTGGGTCTGAAACTCGTACAGGTACACGGACGTCACACAGCTTCCTGCTTACGACCTGAAGAAGACCATATGTTTTAAATATGTTATATCCTGTATGTGTGTGTGTGTGTGTGTGTGTGTCCCACCGTGCACGTCAGGCTTCTGAGGACCTTCTCAGGCAACACTACTGGGCCTTGAGGAGTAAACCCTTCTTCACACGGCTGATCAGCTACATGAGCTCTGGACCGGTGGTGGCGATGGTGAGATTCCCACGCATGCACGGTCTGACAGGCTTTGGTTCAGTCGCAGGGCCGTGTGGTTTGTTAAGGGTTCTCAGGTCAAACTCTTGTGCTCCTGTGTGTGTGTGTGTGTGTGTGTGTTCAGGTGTGGCAGGGTCTGGATGTGGTCACCACCTCACGTAAGATGTTAGGAGAGACCAACCCTGCTGACTCACTGCCCGGGACCATCAGAGGAGACTTCTGTGTGGAAGTGGGCAGGTACGTTCACTACACGGGACTAAACAATGTCACAATCTCTCCAACTACTAACTACACACTTAGACTCAGTATGAATAAGCTTCTGCTGAACGTGTTTGCGGTTTGGCGCCGCAGGAACGTGATCCACGGCAGCGACTCGGTGGAGAGCGCCCAGAGGGAGATCTCGCTGTGGTTCCAGGAGAACGAGCTTCACTGCTGGGAGGACAACAGCAGCCCCTGGATCTACGAGTGACGCTGCGCACACACACACACACACACACACGCCACCCCAGCTCAGAGATCTGACCTCAGAAGGCTTCTCTGCCTTTATCAGCAGGTAGCCTCTAAGGAGACGAGGTGACGTCGTGGCCTCGCTGCTTATCTCACTCATGTTCTGTTGATGTTCAGCCGCCAACTCCGTGTCTGCTGGAGGTGGCTTGTGTTCATGAACCAAAGTGCTCCCAGTGAGTCATAACCTGACCATAAAGCTTTAGTGTCTTTAGTTCCCTGCAACCTCGCTCATATAGTCGCCAATGAAATCAGCCATAAGCTTGAATTTGGAGCAATAAAGCGCCTTGTTTACTTGAGATGCTCATCAGGGAATGTCAAAGTACTTTACTGCATTTTAAAGCCAGCCTGAAGCCTTTCTGTTTTAAGTGATATATAGATTTAATACAGGGATTTCTTTGTTTGCTTTTCCCCTAAGTCATTTTTAGAGCATCTGTATCTAAACACCCACAGTGGTGCTCCTTCTGTCTACAGGGGAACTTAAAGGATGGCAAATCAGAATGTGTGTAAACCTCCAAACGATCCCCTCTCTGTCTGCCTCCCAGCGTACAGCGCTCATCGTCACACATGGGACCATTCGCATGTAGTGGCTATTAGTTTGAAATGCGAGGCTTAACTGAGGCCAACAGCTTGCCAGGCACACATACACACACACACACACACACACACACACACACACACACACACACACACACACACTCCTGCTTGTAGTTGTACTAAGTTCTGAATGCAATCCGACGGCAAACTGCACTGAATGACATTTGCGGCTGTTCTTTGCAGCTCGCAGATGAAGCAATAACCTTTTGTCCAACTGTCAAAAACAATAAATCTGATGATTTTTCATAAATGTTTGATGTTATTGACACACACACACACACACACACACACACACACAGAGAGAGAGACTGTTTCAGCACACAAATATGTTTAATATTTAATTCACACACAGATCAATGCATGAGTTCCATACTGAACAAAGGGGGGTGAGCTGAGATTGACAGTGTTCCTGTACACCGGTGCCATAGTGACAACACACCACCTCACACTGAACTGTCCCATCAACAGGAACGACGTGACACGAGCCAATCAGCTCCTTCAGGACTCCGCCCTTATTTTCAGCCCACTGACTACATATTCCCTCGCCTCAGATCGACCGGAATCGCCAGGGGGTCGGAAGTGAAGTTAAATATTCCCGGGCCTTCCTTTCCCTCAGTTCCGTCTGCTTCACGTTGACTCGTCTCTCAAACCCAAACAATCCACCGTCCACTGATCCTCAGGCTCTCTGTGTGCTCTGCCACCAGCTTATAGTAACCAGGTGGATCTGTGATTAAAGCCCCGTATTAGAACCTAGAGTTACAGCTCAGAGGCTGCGGCCAAGTCAATCAGAATTAAGACTGGGATACAAATCAGTGTTGTCATTCACATCGCTTTTTAATTTTTTTGGTGGGTTTGGGTTGCTCGGGGCTACGCGGTAGAAGTTTCCACGAGGACAAAAACTAGATGAAGGAAGAAGAGGAGGAGGAGGAGGAGGAGGAGGAGGTGAGGGGCCGATGCAGGAAAATTGAGGTCAATATAGGAGGAGGAGGAGATACAGTGTGCTTAGAGGGCGAATATAAGGGCGATACAGAGGAAGGAGGTAGTTTATGAGGCTGGGTAACAAGGCTTATGGAGATAGTTACAAAGCCCGGACTGAGACAGGATGACAGGCTATAGATTACTAGATCAGAGAGAGAGAGGGGTACTTACAAGGGGTTAATGTAGTTACAAGGTGATGGGAAAGGAGGAGATAGAATAGTTACAAGGGAAGGTACGGAGGTTGAAGGGTCACTTTGGAGCTGAGGGGGAACTTTTACAAGACCAGGAATAAATACAAGGTTTGGGGGCGGGGGGGGGGTGGCTGGAGACCGTCAGGGAGGAGAGGGGCGGGGCATAAAAGCAAGACCCGGGTGTCACTCGGGTATGTAAGACACCTGCCACACGATGATGTGGCTCCGCTCAGCTTTGCACAGGGCGGGTTTCATCTGCGGAGCGCCAGCGGTGTTCTCTCCCTCCTCCGTCTCGTCGTCCTCGCCATCCCCTGAGGAGCAAAGACGGGTTAGGGTTAGAGCTCCTCGCCACACTGCTGAGTGAATGTGTGTGTGTGTGTGTGTGTGTGTGGGTGCATTGCTGCTTCCTCACCTATGCGGAAGTCGATGTAGCCCTCTCCCCCGCTCAGCACCAAGACATTTTGAACACTCAGGGCTTCGGTCTCTGCGGGCGCTGTGGAGCCCTGTCCCTCTGAGGGACTGTCCAGCACGCTGCCGTTTAAGGTGGCCAGGACATTTCCTGTCACAAAAGACCGGTCAGAGTCTGGAGCATGAAAGGTGTGTGTACCATCCTGCTAAAGCTGAGAGGAAACAAAATACGCTACAGTTTGAATTTGACCAGCTACATGAACCAACCTGGTACGGAGACAAAGAACTTGACGGCGTCGCGGTGTCCATGGAAACAGAGCTGCGCCTGAGCCATGGAGCAGTAAGGGATGAAGCTGCCGGTGCTCTTCTCTGAGCAGTCGTCGCCGTACACGTGGATCACACCCCCGGAGGATGTAGGAGACACCTTATTGGCTGAGGACAGAGGAGGCGAGGAGAGATTAACAGTACCGTAAAAAAAACAACCAACCAGGGAAAACACACACACACACAAATATAAGATGGCAAAAACAAATAAACAGCATGCAGCAGAGTTGTGATGGCCTTTTCATTATATCACAGTGTGAAATGATGATGAAGAGCATGCAGAGCAACCAAAAATGGAATGTGCATTTCCAGTATGAAGCAGAATTTCTAGGAAGGTCCTGGACGCCTTCAGCTAGACGTTCAGATACAAGAGGACTGAGTAACCAAGCGCTCCCACTTACCCCTCAGACCCAGGAGCTGTCCCCGGTGAAGAACCACCGCTAGTGGATGAGGAGGAGGAGTAAGAGGAGGAGGAGGACAGGAGGAGGAGGAGGACGATGAGGAGGAGAAAGAGTACAGTGACAGTATAAAGTAAACACCAAGATTGTTTGTAAAGGAGGTGAAACTAGTGAAGGTGTGAAGGGAGGAAGGAAGAAGGACAAAGTGAAAATGGAAAAGGATGGAAAATTGAAGGGGGGTAAAGAGGAGGACAAATAGTGCTTCAGTCTGTGTGTGTGTGTGTGTGTGTGTGAGAGAGAGAGCACCCTCTCCTAACAGCGAACCCAGCGAACCTCTGCATTTGACCCATCTTAACTATTAGTCAAGTCTACAGCCGAGTGCCTTGCTGAAGGGCAATGGCAGGAGCAACAAAAGTTTTCCGTTGGGGGGAGAAGACCCACACGGATGCGGGGAGAACATAGACGGAAAGAACCACGGCTGGCGCGGGATTTGAACCCAAGACCTTCTTCTCTCCTCTTATACTCATAATACCGCCTCTGTTTATACCTGCAAGACTTTCAAAGAGCCCCAGCATGTGACCTGTCCTGCCTGAGCTGGAGCTTCAACCTCATGTCTAACCACTCTTACTGTTCTCGTCTCGGCCGTGGTGCGTGTAGCTCCCCCTACTGGAGCTTCCCGATAGCTTCCTGATTGGGGAAACATTTCTTGGGCTCTAGTAGATGAGGAGGACACCTTAAAGGGTTCGGTTGGTCCCTGACCTCCTGTGTCCAGAGACCTCAGTGCCTGTGTGTCGGTGCAGAGCTACATGTGTAAATGCAACACAGACTCACTCTCTGTCAGTGGGATGGAGATGATCACGCCGTTCCCCGTCCCCACCCAAAGACGATTTCCACCGATCAGAAGCGCCGTGATCCGGACGAAGGAGAAGCCCAGCTTGCCGGTGCCTGAGAACGACGGCGATTGTTTGTGAGTGACATACATCTCATGGTTGATCAGGGCACAACACGACAGCGAGGGAGGAAGCAGAACTCTTACCCAGCATCTTACTGACGTACGGCTCGATGTCCACATCCTGGAGGTGCTGGTGTGTGAGCGCGTGGTAAAGACGCAGGGTGGAGTCTAACCGGATGGACACCCAGACGCCGTCGCCGATCCACGCGAGCTGCCGCACCTGGCTCTCCCTGCGGGGGTGGGCGTCGAAGGACTTCTGCAACGTGGACACGAGTACATCAGAACCGGTTCACACTCTAATGAACGTATTATGAAGTTCAGCGCCAGGAGGAAGCAGCCACCTCGATCTGCATGCTCTTAGGCTGGATGACGTGGATCTTGTTCTTGTAGCCGCACCACACTTTGTCGTGGACGACCGCCATGCAGCGGATGGAGTGATGCGGGCGACCTAGATCCATTAGGTGGTAGTTGGACAGATCCCACTGGCCGTCTGCTGACAGAAACACACACAGGAAACCATGGAAAGCTTTTAATAATTCACCAGCGACAACACTTCCTACTTTGTTTGTTGCTGTTTACATTCATGTTGACAAAACTAATTGTATTACTGATCTGTGTGTGTGTGTGTGTGTGTGTGTGTGTGTGTGTGTGTGTGTGTGTGTGTGTGTGTGTGTCAGTGGACTACACAATCACGGCTATTGACAAAAAAAGACAACCTCGTGACTGTGATTACAGTCACAAGGATCACATGGAAACATGACATGCTTCCCTCTGGCGTGTGGAGTTTCGCCCCTCTTAAGACAACCGAGACCGATGAAGGCCAAACTAAGATCAATGCTGTGTTTTCTCAGTGTTGTTGCTGCTTGAAAGAGTTCAAAAGGTCAAATACCCTCAGATCTGTGGAATATGGCGAGGGTTCCGTCGGCGAGGGCGACCAGCACACGGCCTTTCACGTGCCTGCAATGAGAAAGTAGACGGAGAGCTGTTCTGAAAGCCTGAGCGCAAAGAATCTACACACACACACACACACACACACGCCGTTATGGCTGACTTACACCAGACTGAGCACTGAGTCCTTCAGCTTGATGGAGTGGAGACACTTCTTCCAGTTTCCCACTGCCGAGTGGACGTAGAGCCTGGAGGGAACAGCCAGGAGTAAACAAACTGCACACACACATGTACACACACAGAGCCAGACCACAACATGTCTCTATTGGCGCTGTGAGGACTTCAGGCGAGCGTCTCACCATCCATTCTGGGCCCCCAGCCACATGGTCGGGGCCACACTGGTGTAGTTCTTGGCCTCTTCACCTCCCTCCTCTGTGTCTCGAGGCAGAGATGTCTCATCTTTGGAATGTCCCAAGCCTCTGTGAGGACAGAAAACACAATCACGGTCAAAAGCGTCATAAAGAACACTACAATACGACACTACAGACGCCTAGAAGTCATTTCCCCATTGTCAAAGTGCTCATATTGTCTTCACTGCATGTTTCAAAGCTCTGCGTCCTGCCTGTCGCTGGTGTCCGGGGGGCGAGGCTGGGGATCTGTGAAGACGTGCTCGGTGAAGGGTCCCGGGGGGCCCGACCGAGCCTCTGCGTGGTTGGCTGCCGGCTCGGGAACCTCGGTGGCCTCTGTGGCTTCCTCTGCAGACTGTGCAGTATGAATCTTTCCATTCATCACGGGAGCGGCGGGGGCTAAGAACAGAACGCCATTAAAACAACACGACTGATAGGGTTGTTGTGTGTGTGTGTGTGTGTTAGTATAGGTGTGTGTGTGTTTTACCTTGTCCTTTGTCCAGTATGGGCGTGTCGGTGCGTGAGGAGCAGTTACTGCGAGACACGCTGCAGTTGGTGGCGCAGCCCACGAGGGTGATACCTGCCAACATGCCCTCCATGCCGCCATCATCCTCACCTCCTCCTGCGCTGCCATCACCTGGATCCAGCACGATCTCTCCTGCTGGGTAGTCGCTCTCACTGGCGGCTATGTAGGACACACAAACACACACAGCTACACTCATGAACACATGAATCAGGCTGCAGCTTCATCGGACAGCAGATGAGTGACGCTGCGTCCATCTCACCCGGCACGCTGGAGATGCAGAGCACGTGGGCGTTACAGACGTTGAACTGGTCGACCAGCGAGCCCGGCTGGTTGGCGTCGATGATGACCACCTTGCTTGCCGAGTGTGTGCTGGTGAGGATCCACACTCGGCTGCTCATGGTGTCGGTTTCCTGAAGCTCCTTTGACTGGGTGAGGAGACACACGAGGGGAAAGTTCAATCAAGATTTCTGGTGCTGATGTGTTCTAAAGTCCATGGACACGCTTCTGATCACACACTCATCTTACACAACCACAGTGATGTATGTCATATATCATGGATCCGTGCAGTTACAGCTGTGTGTCGTTGTGTGTCGTTGTTTCTTTACCTTCCTCTTCTCCGGGGAGCTGTGGTTGCTCTTCTTGTCTCCTCCGTCCTCCTCAGTGTGCAGGGGGTCGCTGCTGTTGGACAATGCTTTGACAGGTAACGACTCCTGACTACAGGCCCTCCATCCTGTCAGGTTCACACCCGCTGCACACCACAACTACACACACACACACACACACAAGATTATCACAGTTTGCTTGAGATATAAGACAATTTCTGACAGCTGATCGGTGTGAAGGTGCTTTAAGGTGCAGTTCATCGTGTAGCCACTAGGGGCAGCGCCAAAAAGCCTCAGACAGAGAAGGAAACAATTGATGTGAATGGGAAAACGCATGTAGTCTTCAATGTGGATTCCAAAAGGCAGATTTAACCTTGTGAGGTTTTGTTATTTCACAAAATATTGTTCGATTAAACTCATAATGACAACAGGCTTGATGTAAACCGTATAAATGAACTTAAAAAGTGTATTTCACCATTCAAATCAGTGTTTTTGTAAACTCATGTCGACAGTATTCCTCACCTTCCGGTTCGGGTCTTTCTCCACCAGGGGGCGACAGTACACCGGAACAGGAACGTTCTTCATACGGTTGTCATCTTTTTCGTTGGGGGGCTAAAGGCAGAGATGGATCACAGCGTGAGGATACACAAGCAGCGTGTTGAATTATTATACGTATACATCTGTCAACAGCAGCCATTAAAGGAAAATCCCACTGATCATTTATGATGTTAAATACATTCAAGGTCTTATTTTGAGACTAAACTATGATCTTTCTTTTGGATTATGTCATCAGTGTCTATTGAACATTGGTTACATAGCAAACACTGCAATTTGTTTAGTTATTGAAGAGACTTTGAATGGATTTTCCCCTCTAAATACAAAAGAAATACTCAAATCAATGAGGTGATGACACCAACCATCAAAGCAGGGCAGGTTGAGACAGACAGAGGTCAAAGGTTAAATGCTTGCATTCACAGTGACAGAGGGAGAGGAAATCATCTGCAGTCAGTTCAACAAAGACAGGGGTTTGTTACAGTATTACTGGCAGATGCAGTTATAATATGTGTGTGTGTGTGTGTGTGTGGGTGTGTGTGTGCTCGTTTGAGGGAATCATTTCCGGCCTAAAAATAAAATCCCCTTTGAGTTACATGCAAACGGACTTTGCATTGAGTTTGCATTTGCTGGGGTGAGCTTTGACTGCTACCTAACGGGGCTTTAAATGGGGGTTAAAGGCCACGTTAGCCGCTAAGGTGCACACTGTGGGTCTCACTTGCCTGTTGTCTCTTCAGCGGGCCGTCCTGAGTGCTGTCCGTCTGACCAGCAGTCTGTGGGAGACCAGAGTTAGAGCCACCTGCCTGCCAACATCTCTTTCTCCTCTGGTGTTCAAGCTGCAGCGCCAAACGTTCAGCTACACTTTCATGCAACTGCACACTGAGCGCTTGGTGCTTCTCTTAATGGAGCATGCAGGTGTTCCACTCAGGTTACAGTATTGATAAACTCCAGCATGTGATTTCCAGCCAAATTCAAAAGTTTGATTATGTCCTAAATCTGGAGAACTGTGAGCTGAAGGGTTCTCTCACCATGTGGGCTGCGTGTGTACTTGGGATGTGTGTGTGTGTGTGTGTGTGTGTATACCTGTTTGAGGCGAGACGGCACACTCCAGCCACACGCCTGCATGATGCCGTCATCGCGCCGCATGTGCTCTCGCACCTGCCTGTACTGCTCACGCCGCTGCTCTCGGCGGGCCGACAGCGCCGAGTCGCTGAGGAGAGACGCAACACCGTTACTGGCCAGTCTGGAAGCAAACGGGAGGGAGGGAGAAAGAAGTGGAAAGGAAGAGAAAGAGAGAGAGAGAGAGAGAGCAAAGCGTTAGCAGCCTGGCCAGCCAGCAGCAAGGAGCCTGAGAGAGATGAAGAGGAAGAAGAGTAGGAGAAAGAAAGCAATGTGTTGAGGAAATTAAACTTTAATCCAGTGCCAGCCGGAGCCAAGCAATGCTACCTATGATGCTAAAGTGACAAGAGAAGCAAGATGTGAGAGGTTCAGCGTTAAAGCCCAGCAGGAGGTCTTCAGACTGTCAGAAGCAGGACGGCAGAACAATGAGTGAAGTGTGTTCTCCTTATTTGGATTCTTCTTGGCAGGTCGTCATGCTGCAGGTCGTCACATGTGTCACCGCCATCGCTTAGACTGAACAAGCCCACGACTGAGGCACAACAAGGGAACATCTGTGTGTTTAATATGGGAGAACCCGTGAGAGGCCTTCACACTGTCTCTGCATTAGCAAGCGAGCCACCAGCAATGCAGTCAGACCAGAGAGAGAGAGAGAGAGAGAGAGGAAGGGAGAGACAGAGAGGGAGAGAGAGGCGGCTCACTCTTCAGGGAAGAACTCCAGCGTTCGGTTGGAGGTGGAGATCTGACACATGGTGTGGCTGCGTCTCTGGGGGAACCCGGCCGGCGAGGGAGACTTGTAATGGATGTTGACGCTGTAGTACGGCCGCTTGACGGGAGGCGGACTGGACGATGAGCTGAAGAGGCGGGCGAAGCTGATAGAGAGAGAGAGAGAGGGAGAGAGAGAGAGGGAGAGAGATGGAGAGCTTTGATGGCCTCTGAACAATAGAATGCCGAAGTGTACGGTTCAATCAGCGGGTTTCTACTTCTACTTGTACAGATTGAATAAAAGCAGAATCTCACAACTGCCATATGGTTGACTTCTTCTTCTCTTGGATTGCAGGACTCTCCCGTGAGGCCCTGAGCAGAGAGCAGAGGGCGAGAGAGGGGGGAAAAGGTTCAGGCAGGGTGACGATAAAACAGATTTCAGATCCTCCAGTTCTCCTCCTCCGTCTACCTGATCATCTCTGTCCACCGCACGGCCTCCTGCAGCTCCATCAGCCTCTCCTTGTACTGGTTCCTCTCCATCAGCACCCGGGCCATCTCCACCCGGGTGAAGCGTCGCCTCTGGGTCATTGTCATGTCGCCGTCTTGCATGGGTGAGGAAAACTGGAGAACATAGAAGCGCCATCTTGAAAAGATCACAGAGGATCTAGGAGTGGAACAATCTGAAGCCTAACTCACAAATACACGTATGCACAACTAAACTACAAAGGTCATACATCCCATAATAATCTGGGTCCGTGTGAAAGAAACCGAGCGAACCAGACGGGATTTTACTCACGTCGTCTGCTCCTTCGTCCTTGGAGTCCCGAGACGCTCCGAGAGCCTCGGCCCTCAACCTGCGGAACAAGCCAGGACATCAACCAACAGGTTCAACCCAGAAGTGAACATTACATCGTCATATAAATGGTATTTAGGAAGGATGGAGGAGTAAAAAGCCATCAGTGTATGAACAGGATGTTACTTTATAACGGTTCATCCCGTCTCTGTTTTGTTTGTACCTCTTGAGCTCTTCCTCCAGCTCTTTCACTTTGGCGTCCATTTTGTTCTTGGACTGTCTCAGCGCCTCCAGCTCCTCCCTCAGCACCTCCTGCTCGCCCGACAGCTCGTCCACTTTGGCTATGAGGTCGTTTTTCACTATGTTGAGAGCATTTCTGGTGAGAAAGAGGAGGAAGAGGAAAACGTACTGGTTCGGTCGCTGCAAAACATCTGATCCACAACGACTTCCCTTATTGGATATTGTTAAGCAGAGGAATGTCTATACACACACACACACACACACACACACACTCGGCCTGTGTGTGTCCCTTACTTGGTCTCTAGGAGCTGTTTGTTTTCTGTCAGCAGGTTCTCCACCTCCTTTCCCATCCCTGAAACAGCCACATACACTCACATATCAGCCATCATCACCTTCACTGTGTAACATATCTAACAACCAATCACATCAATCCATGGCTACACATAGAGACTGCTTTATTAAATCAAAATCCACTTTACGGATTCTTCAAAAAGCCTCACAGCTGCGTCACTGCATGCACTTTGACCCCGCCGACCTCATTTTCCACCCATTTTCCATTACTGTCAGACGTGACTAGAGTGTTTTCATACGGCATCAGCAAGCACAGTGCACAATAAGCAAAGCACACACACACACAAGCTGTGATCAAAGGTCGGACAACACATAGAGCGAGGGGTTTGTTACACAGCAGGTATGGAGTGGAAAAGGTTTGGAGCAAATGGAGGGAAAACTCCACCGTGTCAAAGGTGGTGATCTGTTCTCAGGAGTTTCTGTTTCAGGCTGATTAGTATCGATGCCTTCTAAAGTGACGAGTCGGGCAGAATGATCACACACACACACACACACACACACACGTCTCATTGGAATGAAACAGAAGCAAACAAAGCTTTTGTGTTGAACTGATGGGAGTTTGTTGGATTTGGCAACACGGCAAAAGTTTGAAATCTCGTTTTTCGACTTGAATACACTCTCTGGGTCTGTTTAACCCCTAAAGTGCCACCACCCCTGGCCCAAAGTGGAGTTTTCAACACGTTTTCAAAGGAATCATTTGGAAAGCTGAGAGGGCACGAAACGTAAACCCACAGCCGAACACAAAATGGACGGAGAGAAGAAATCAGAGGGATGTGACAAAACGAGCGAGTGCAGCTGGCAAGGGTGAGGGAAGCTGAAGGCAAGAGACGCCTTACCGAAGAAATCATCACGGACTGGAAGCGGAAGTGAAGAAGAAGAAGAAGAAGAAGGAGGGCGGAGGGAGGGGAGAAGGAAGGAAGGATGGAGAGACAAGGATCAGAGAGGAAGAAGAGGAGGAGAATGGCAGGAGTGTCGGAGAGTTAGAGAGGATAAGGAACTGCGTAACCATGACAACGACTGATGTTTGTTAGATTTAGATCTCTTCTATTTCATCTGGATTTTTTAAATTTGCATAGAAGATCTCAGGCTTTTCATTTTTGTGACTCAAGGGGCTCAAGGACAGGCAGGTGAACGGGTTGGTTCCTCTTAAAGCCACTTTCATGCAGTCAGGTGGTGGAGTCGCCCGTTACCTTTACAGTGGATGGTGATAAGCTCATTTAGCACTAAAAACAAGGCGAGGAAGACAGAAAAGGAGACGGTAGATTCGTCCTCTACATCACTGCAGGAAGGAGGAAATTGTGCTTTAAGTCCACACATGCAGAAGAAGAAGAAGAAGAAGAGTAAGAGCCTCATCAGTGAAGCCATCTGACATTTGGAGCGACCGCAGCCGGAGATCAGAGGAGGGAAACCGAAACACTGACAGCGACTTGATCGACTTTCAGTAATCACAGTCATAATAAACGTCAACAAAGTTACAGAATCAGCTTGTAAATATAGATGAGTCATCATTAGCTCAGTGTGAATGAGTTAGGCTACAGAATAAGAAGCTTCATGTGTGTGGATACTGTGTTTGTCATCAAAACCACAATCAAGGTTTGAAAAACAAAACAATACCAACCGATGCGTCAGATACACACCTGAGAACTCGCCTATGGGTGTCATCAGCAGAAGCACATAAAGGGGGAGAAGGGAAACGGATGAGAGGTTAAACAGATGAACAAATCATGGGGCAAAGGCTCTGCCTCCTAGAAAAAAACAACAACCCAGGAACACAAAACACACACACAGACACACAGACACTCAGACACACACACACACACACACACACACACATTCTATAGGATACGAGTGAGAGAAATAAGGTGTAATACTGTTGCTATGGAGAATAACAACAAAGCTCTGGGCTGTATAGCAAAAAGAAAACATGAACTAAATCAAGCTGGGGACAAATCTAAGGCAACGAGATGAATTTATTTAAGTTTATCAACACTAAAGTGCGACCCAAACCCACTCACACACACAGGAAACACACACACACACACACACACACACACACACACACCTACAAATCCACCATAAAAACAAAGGATAAACAGTGCATGGATGGGTCACTGGCGGGATGCGTGTGTGTGTGTGTGGGTGTGTGTGTGTTTTTTCGTGTTGTTTCTGTGCAGTGAAGCGGGGAGCAGGGGGATGGAGAGGGGTTTGTGTGTGTGTGTGTGTGTGTGTGTGTGTGTGTGTGTGTGTGTGTGTGTGTGTTAGTGTGTGTGTTCCAGCCGCAGCCATGCAAGGTTCCCACAGCCTCACCACGTGGAGCTCATGCAAACGCGCCGGCGTTGCCTAAAGCCAACATGCGTCCGCTCCCACTTCCTGCCCTTTGGGTCAATATTGATGATGACTGCTTTGATATAATCGCCTCAGAGTGTTCATATTGACCAAAAGAGAGGCAGAGAGTCACCTGAGCTCTTCTCTGTGTTTACAATCATTTCATGGTTAACTGTATATGAGCCTGATTCCCTTCTGGCCCGCTGGAGGTCAAGGCAGGTCACGCTCTTACCCAGAAGCTCGGCTCCGGCGTCCACATCGCCGATGATGTCCGACTTGGCGTCTTTGATCTCGTGGTAGAGCGAGTCTGTGTTGATCCCAAAGGCCGCGTTCACGATTCCCTGCGAGGGGCTGAAACAGATCAAGGGTTAAATACAAAATATGTAATGTAAACTTTACCATTATTTAAGGTAATGAGGCCGATTTTGTACTTTGGAGGTCTCAGGTTTTCACTGGATGTCAATACTGTATCAGTTTGTGTATGTGTGTGTGTGTGTGTACCTGTTTCCTCCTCCATACACACGGGGGTCCACACACATGTCCAGCTCGGGAGTAGAATCAATGATATCCTGAAACTCGGACCACTCATCGCTGCTTCCCATACCTGGATCAACGGGAAACACACACACACATCAACCAAATCTCAAACAAGGAGTCAAACCCTGTCAATCATCAGTTAAGTATTTAGTGACATCATCTCACCGATGCTGACGTTCCTGGTTTCCTGGGATACCTGCACCTCCATGTTCCGACTGAGACGCTTGGCGCCTTTCCTGCGGTTCCCGGCGCGCATGGCGTCAAATTCGGCGTGCGGGGGGAATCCCTCGTTGATGGGGGTGACGGTGGCGGAGGGGACGGAGGAGGTGGGCGTGTTGGACTTGCTTCCCGCGCTGCTGGGCGTGGCGGCCACGGAGTCGGATTCCGAGCCGTCCTCCTTGGTGTCGCACAGCGTTGGAGGAGGAGGAGACAGACAGGGACATGTGAGCGGCACAGCCAAGGCAGAAGAAACTGATTATAAACTAGTTTCTGAGAAAAGGGTTAACAAAACACAACAAAGGGAACAAATGAGGCGTCTCTCTGGTGGTCACATGTGGCTCTGACCTTTAACCCCGTTCATCTTTCTAAAGCGGATGTGGACGCTGAGAGAGGAGGCAACACAGAATCACAATCTCAAGAGACTGCAGGTACGTTTCAGTGGTGAATCTGCTTTGTCACACTTTCCTCTATATTTACTTAGAAATAATGAGCTAATTGACCCTGTGGCAAAGAAATCAACCACAAAAATCCTCCGGTGGCAACAATGAACATCAGGCCTCCAAATGAGATTCTTGTTGATTAATCAAAATCCAAAGTGCAACAAACGATGTAATCTAAGCAGCACTTCTATCCCCTAAATCCCTTTATATGCCTACAGAGTCTAACCACAGGGCTATCTTCTTAAATTTATATGACATTATGGTTATTATGATGACATCCTCTCCCAGCTTCCATAATGTGTCGCAAAATGACGTCTCTAAGTCTAAATATTTGGGATAAATCGTTACAAATTGAATCCAACTTGACTCAAATGTGCTGTTTGATCAATGCTCCACGTGTTATTTCACAGCTGAAACACAAAACAAGCCGTGACCCACAGGTAAGTTGTCATTAAAGTCACAACTAGTGGGTGTGGCTAGCAGAATGGGCGGCGGTGAGCCAGGCCCCTCCTCCCGGTGGTCGAGGAGGAGGACAGGTCTAATCTGTCCCACCTGAGAGGCGGAGCTGAAGGGCGACTGGGCCGAGCTCGCTGACCTGCCAGATGTCTTTCCCGGGCATCATCCTAGCCCCCCCCAGACCCCCACATACCATTCCCTCGCCGCTGGGGTACAGGCTCAGTGACGGTGGGCGCTCCGCTTTGCTGCTGGAGACACAAACACAGAGAGAGACGGGATTCAATCATTTTATCCACTTAAGAAATTCCCTCCTGGTGGGGGTACAGGCTGGATCCCTTTCCCAGCATGCAACAGGAGCACCGACGTGGACACAGACAAGCAACCACTCAGTCACATTCACAAATATGGGATCGCACATTGACCCAGAGCAGAGGAGAGTGTGTCCTCGCTTGGTATTTCAAAGAATATTCAACTGGAAAATGCAACAAAGCAAAACGGGGGAACGATAAAGCAGAAACGGAGAGAGAGAGGAGAAGGTAGATGGAGCAAACTGGAGGGTATGGATCCATACGAGCTTTAAACATCCCTTCTTTTGTCAAATCATCGGCCGATTCGTTTCAGTATTTCCCCAGTTATTAACCGAGCGACGGGAATACGTGAGGAAGGGCGGGTGGGGGGTTGAGGGGGGGCAGATTTGGGGTGGAGTGGCAATTACCTTTTCCTCCATGAGTGGCGTTGACTGTGCAAAACAGCAGCACAGAGAGCAAGCCAGCAGGACAGACAGACAGACAGACAGACAGACAGACGGACAGACAGACAGATTAGAGAAAGACAAGAGACAGCAACATGCCATGGCACATGAAACTACCCTCACACACACACACACACACACACACGCACACACGCGAACATACGGTGCAAACAGGTTCATCTTTCCTATTGTATTCTATTGTGTTGCATTATATAACATTACAATAATATAACTGTGTGTCCTGATCGGATCTGTTGTTTGCTCTGTTCTATATGGAAATATATAAAAAGTAGTTCTAACAAAGTACATTTTCTTTCTGTACAGGTGTGTTTGCTCTAATGAAGTCATTTGTATTCTATGTATTGTTATAAATATTACAATAATGTCTTCATATCTATATTTTCATTGTAAACCTGCTGAGACAGAGTCAGCGTCTCGGCCTCTCATCTTCATCTTCATCATAATGAATCCACAACGAGTGTTTAGGAACGTGGAAAGACACCAAAACATTGAACATCTGCGACAGCATGATGAATGAGTCCAAGACACACACACACACACACACACACACACACGTCGCTCTTCACACGCACAACAACACAACGTGCAAACAGGTACGCACGTTCGTCCGCCGCCTTGGCCTTCTGATTGGCTGTTGCTCCCCGCCTGCTGCATCTTGGAACGTTCTATGTGCTCCACGTACGTCTGAATCATCTGTGGTCAGAGAATGGAATAAAGGAGAAGGTGTAGCACCATTTAAGCTGCGTCACAGTCAGAAAGTGAGAGATCTTGGACATTAAAGACCCCAGTATACTTCACACATATAGATACACATGTCCAACAGGGTGATGACTCCTCTTTGGACCAATTATGGCCAGGAGAGGTGCAGAAGAGACAGAAGACTGTGTCCTGGACGTTTGTCCTCTGTATGAAGAACACTGGGGACTTTAAAGAGTCTGTAGATTGTCCCCACTCAGGTCCTCACCTCAGTGTGGCGCTGGTGCAGAGCGTTGTACTCTTTCTTCATGTCTGACTCTCGCTCCTCCAGCCGAGTGACTGACACACACACACACACACACACACACACACACACACACACACACACACAGTTTAACAGTTAGAAAGCAGGTGGGTCTCATATAGTTGAAGTGATGTACGTGTGCTTAGTGTATATATGTTGGTGTTCACTCTTCAGCACATGTTTTATGTTTTACAGGCTCTTGGTTGCCATCTTTGACAATTAGCAGTACTGTGCCACGCAGTGTTGAGTGTCGGCACTCCTGAGGTACTGGCAGCACAGTGAACACACATCACATGCTGTGTGTGTGTGTGTGTGTGTGTGTGTGTGTGTGTGGACTTCCCTTTCCATGTTCCCCAAAGCACAAAAGTGGAACTGAACTCTTCAGCTTTATGGAAAGTTTACAGCTGTTCAGTTTATTTGAATAAGTGCTGAAGTATCCTGTTTGCTAACGGCACAGTGTTGCGTGTGCTGATATAATGTACAGTGTGCAGTCAGGGTGGATGTGCACTCACTCTGGTCGGAGTAGTTCTTCGTCTTGAGCTCCAGCTGCTTCCCCTGCAGCTCCAGAAACTCCACCTGTACCTGCAGGTCCTTCTTCTCAGCTTCCAACGCATCCTCAAATTCAATGAATTTCTGATAGAAGACACATCAGACAAAATTAGGTTTGTACAGTTTCACACTTATGTAATATCTTCATAAGGATGAGTGGATTTGTGGAAGAAATATGGAAAGTAAGGTCACAAACTCTCAAAATCATGCTGGAGGCCAGATACATTCTTTACATGCTCTGTCTGGCCTGGATCACAGCTGCAGAGAATTCAGTTTGAGATTCAAGACATCTTTCAGGACCTCTTAACACCAGACGTCACCTCTCACCTCTCTCTTAAATTAATTACACTGCAAACTTATAATGTTGCTGTATTAGATATTCTTTTCTTCTCTGTCTTAACGTGTCTTTGAAGTGATTCCCAGCAGCTTCTGTATCTGGCAAACCACTGTCTGTCTGGCAGCTTTCACATAACACAGCTGTGATGTTGTCAGATCCATCAAACACTGAGGCTGTTTGGATATAAACACAAAGTTTAGCGAGAGAGTATTTCCTCTTGCCTACTTCCTTTCCCCATTACTACTTTGAGCTGTTTTACATAAAGCTGCTCACAATGACGGCCTTTTCTCAGAGCAGCGGGTCTTAGTGCAACTGTCGAATTACTGTAATCCTCTGAATCTGCTGGAGGCAAACGCTGCCCTGACCCTCAGCTCTGCACATGCCGGGTGTGATGTTCGTGAGCCTCCACCCAGCTCCATTGTAGCTTTGACATTGGTGTGTGTGTGTGTGTGTGTGTGTGTATGTGTGATACTGTTACATGACAAGCTGGGATCAGGTGGAAGAGAAATGATTTGAATTTGGTTGCATTTTACTGAACTCTGGCTTCCGCAAAAAAAAGATGTGACTTTGTGGTTGATTGATGTTACTGGGAATGCAGAGTACAAAAAAATTCACTCTGGATTATAGGCATTATAGGTTTGTCAATTCGTTATTAACCGCCGTGTTTAACAACCAGCATTTGTTGTTTTTCGTGAGTCTTTGTAATTGAGATTGTGTGTTCTAAAGGAAACAACATTGTGTTTTCTGCTAATTGCTCATCCTGAGGTAAACACTAAATCCTTCATCCTGCTATCCAGTCCAGGTAAATGCAGATCAGCCGACCGCAGCTCGACAAAATGATACCTAACCCTGTCCGTCCCCTGAGCCCGGGCCTGTGTCCTACTGTGACGCCCTTTAAACGCACCCTGTACGCATTCACTGCTCGGCTGAAACTATCCCGTCTCCTGAGAGTTTTCTTTTGAATGCAGCTTTAAGAAGTGTGTGTGTGTGAGCGGCTATGTTTATGGCGATCCTGGTAGCTTGCGATGAGGAAAATTCGATGAATGCCGCTGGTAATGTGACACAGTTTATAGATTAATGGGTTGGAATATTGTGTTTATTGTGTTCTGTGTGAATAATTCATGAGGTAACCTGATTTGATCTTAATGTGCCTCACTGAGAAAGAGCGGCTAAGTGTATTTGACTGCAGTGTGGTAACAGTTTCCTCTATTTTTGTCATGTACTTCACCACATGTCGATAAACGCGCCCCTAGACTGAGTCATCAAAATAATGTCAACGCTTTATTATCCAAATTCTGAATGTTGTAAACTTCACTGTATTCCTGAAATCCTAGCAAACGGCGGTTGTGAGCAGACTGGGAGATGTGTGCTTTGTTTACCGTGAGGTTGAGCCTGATAACCTTGTAATCTGAGCTGCCCTTTTCTTGCTTGTTGCTCTCATTGTCTCGCGAGAAAGGGTGTGTTATTGTTTTCCTGCAGCTCAGAGATTCTCTCACTCTCTCCTCTTCTCTCTCGTCAAGCCTTCATCTCCCTCCTATTCTACTTATTCATCCTCCCTTCCTTTCCAAACCTCTCCTGTCTCTTTCCCTCTCTTCACCCCAAAACATGTCTGCCTCCTGACTAATCATAAGCACAAATCGGGTTACACTGCCAGGCTCTCTCTCTCTCTGTGTGCTGAGTGTACTATTGATCTCCCATGTCTCTCCACCCCATCCCCCACTACGCCCCTCTGACGCTCAAACCCAAAGTATCTCTCTCTCTGTTTATTTGTTGCATTCAAATTGAGCATCTGCGTGGTATCAACCGCTCCAGAAATAATAATCCATACAGAAACAAAACCAATATCTGCACCAATAAACCTTCACGCTCCTGAAAAACCACTGAGCAAGGCACTTCACTGCCAACTCCTTCAGTTATCTGTTCAGCAGCAACTCTGCGTCAAACTGTGCCCGCACAGAAAATAAAGCTCAAATCAACTGTGGATGTTTCATATTGATCTGGACACACAACAAAATGTGCTTTGGATTGTAATCATTGTAGCTATTGAGCTTTACAGCTAAATGCTCAAACACCAGATCAGCTGCTATGACACACATCTGATGCAGCATTCACACACACACACACACACACCTCCTTTTTTGCATGTTCCACCATAATAAACCTGTTGGTATCCTAGCATTAAAGCTGCTGTTAACTGTTAGACTGGCCTGTTTACACTCATGCTGCACAACGCTATCAAGCCTTATTACGTAAAGGTAAAGGTAAACGTAAAGGTAAAGCTCCACAATGTGAATAGAGGATAGGAGCCGGAGACGAAGCAAAGTGAGTGATGAAGGAGACTGAGGCACGTCTAAGCTGAGGGGGGAGGACGCCGACGTTCCCTTTATGAGGCTGTGACAGACAGACAGACAGACAGATGAGAGGGGGCAGAAAGGACTTGCTGGAGGTGGAGTTTGCCTGGTAATGTAATAGCTCCATATTGATATCCACTTTTGCTCTTCTGGTTGTTCTGGTTGTGTTTTCTGTCGTAGCCTTGGTTTCTTCCTTCCTCTGCTCTACGGCTTTGCAGCTTTGTCCCGTCATCACCGCCTCACCGCCTCCATGTTCTTACTCTATGTTTGCATAATGTGTGCTTGGTATTTGCATATGAGACTCCTGCTTCTGTTGTTGCTTTGAGTACAACAAAGATATACAAAGTGTAAGTTGTGTGTGTTGTGTTGTACTGTGTTGATTTATTTTTTGCATTGTAACTGCACTCTTAATTACATTTTGCTCTATATTATTCTTTTGTAATACCACTTTGATTGTTGTTGTTGTGGATTTGTATCGTATGGAGAACACTTGGAACAGCTGCACATATACAGTTTGCGTACTTTTGCTGTATTTCTTATTAGTACTGTTGTCTCACTCCTGGTGGTAATAGTATTAGAGGTAGTAACTGTGTAGCACTTGTAACAGTAAAGCTGTTACATCAGGTGTGTTTATAGGTTTAGTAATAGTTCCAAGAGTAGCAGTAGTAGTAGCACTCAACCTTAGCAGATATTAGAAGAGTATTTGCATAGTCCACCTTGTACACATTTGTCACGTCTGATTTCCTCTTCATAAGTCAAGTTTGAGGCATTCTTTTCTATTTACACTTCACAGTAAATGATTTCTTTACTCTCCTATCTATGTAAAATAAAAACAGTACATTGTAAGCTTGTCAACAACCTGGCGCGATTGCACCTGTAGCACATAAACATTAACCATCAGCACGTTTACAATTAGGTTTAAATTTAATGTCTAATTCAATTATTCTTACGTAGAAGTTATAAATGATCAATTAAAGAAGATTAAACTTGAGTAAGGCACAAGGTAACGTGACAGATTTCGACCATGATCAACAGTGATTAATCAGGAATGGAGCCAAATGAGCAGAACAGATGAGTCACGCTCCAGCCGCGGTGTGCCGGCGCTTCACTTCACCGTGACCGCATGGAAGGTAGCGGGATTGAGGGTGGGCTGGTGGGGGACGGAGGCCCAGCCGGGGCCGGGGAGGGTGGGAGAGTTTACTCACCTCCTCTGCCTGCTTGCGCAGCGCTTTCTCCCGCTCATACTGGGTGATGAGCTGCTCGTTGTCCTCCTTCAGCAGCTCCACCTCCACTTCGTGCTCCTGGTTCTCCGTCAGCACCGCGTCCAGGTTCTCCAGCACGTTCACCACCAGCGGCATCAGCTCCTTCACCACCTCCTCGTCGTAGCTGCGGATCAACCGCTCGAACTCCCGGTAGATGCTGTTGGCCAGGCCCGACACCCGCTCCGACATCACGGAGCCGGAGCCGTAGTCGTCCTGGTACACCACCTCGTCTATCTGCAGCTCCATCATCCTGGCAGCTGGAGGTGGTTCGTCTTTCCCAGATGAGGAGGCTGCGGTTGAAACAGTTTTTTGGGGCCTGTAAAGCGACTGTCACCGCTGTCACGGTGCCTCAGCGGGACCGGGGGGACATGCAACCAGTCGTTTCTCTAATGAAGGAACCGGATCAGTCAGTGCCGTACTGCAGCAGCACACATCTGTTGTAAAGTGGGCGCATAACCTTGAGCTCGGTCCTGGAAATCGTCTCTATCATATATGTTGATGTAAAGAGGGCCCCTCCTCCTCTACCACCACCATCCGCGTTGGCTCGCCTCCGGACGCGGCCCACCTACCGCTCACCCCGCGATGAGAGCATCTGATCCCGGCAGCGGTGTATGCAGAGCGGTCCAGCCTGTGGATCGGGCCTCGCTGAGCCCATATCGAGAAACCAAACTCCCCCTCCCCTCGTCGATGATGTTGCACCTGCCTCTCAGCAGCCGCAGCCATGGACCCCAGCCATTACTGGCGGGGCGAATAAATATGAATAAATAAGTGAATAAATAACCTAACGCCCCTCGATCAGTCGCTATGACAGCGTTTCTTCCATCACCGTCCCTCCTTCCCTTCCAGCGGGCTGCCGATGCTGCTGCCAGGCCCGGGTGATGGTGATGTCTCCCTATGGGAGAGGCTCTCCCTGCGATGGAGGAGCCAGCTGACACACACTAGGTGACGTCACGCTGTCTGCATTGAAAAAAAAAGTCAGGTCAGCAGAAAAACATAGGAGTGGTACCGGAACTTACAGGCTGTAGCTTTCAAAATAAAACTACAGACGCTTCGCTACGACACGAGCTTTTGTTATTCTTAAATTGTTGAATTATGAGTAACTGATCCCCAGGTAGAGAGATATATTTTAACCAATAGTTGTGTTTCATACGTGCTCCCCCTATCGTGCTATAGATACTTCAGTTCAAGCTCCTTTAGTGGATATGTTGAGGAGGTTCTTATAAGCTACATTTCGGTGTAGAATTGTGCTTTTTTTTGGGTCTGATTTAAGCTCTTGGCCTTGTCTGCGCTTCATATTTCACTCTTTTGATCCATAAAACATTATCTATGTATCAAGGTCCTTCTTATTCAACATGAACTAGTTTCTCAAAAAGGAAGACATTAGTCTAATGCCAATACATTTATAAATGCTTACAATACTTGTTTCCAAAGACATAACCAGATTTGTCCATGTTCTTTTCTGAGATACCTGTGAATTTACTTTGTCGCTCCAACTTGCTCTGAAATTATTATCTACAAAGGCTTTTATTTTTAAGGTTCTAACAGGAAGTTCTTCATAGAAGCCCACTTAACATTCTCTTTACTCGACAAAGGTCCTTGGTACTAGAATTTTGTAACAATAACATTTTGTTGTACTGCCCAAAAACTAAAACTAAATGCTTCAGAATCAAAGTAAACCAACTGCATCTTTACAAGAAGACCAGAAACAAAATATAGAATAGTGGGATGAGACAAATACACTGAACTATAAAGTTATCTCACTGTGCCATATCCACTAAACAAAGATGAGCGCTTCATAATCTGCAGGCCTTACAGTGAATATACCATAAGATCCATAGAGTTAGCCACCATGCTCAGTATAATATTGTCTGCAGAGATCAGCATATGACAGATACACACCTTGTTATACAAATAACAATGTGTGCAAAGTATCTGAGTCAACAGTTGCTCAATTTGGGTTCTGTGGTTACGCAATGAACATGGGTACAGGAGGCAGAAGTGTCAACAATAAGAGTATAGGTGAAAGAATTGTAAAGCATCTGTGTGATCTCTATGTGACGTGTGAAGCTATTTGGCGTATTGCTAATGCTATATTCTTATGGATGGGGGAGGGAGTGCCAAATCTATACATCAGCACAGGAAGGAAGTAATAAATGACAGCTGAGATTGATGATAGGGTCACAGTAGCTCTCATGCATATAGATCCTGTGAGAGCTAGAGACGAACTGGGAGAACTGAGAGTTTCATAAAGAATAGATGTAATATCATTGTTGTTAGTCTGTTAGCTTGTATGTTATCACTTTGTATATTGGAGGGCATCACTGTCACTTTGTTAGTTTGATGGCATGGCTTTGTTAGTATGACGATATCACTATCATTCATCTTAATTTAAGTTTCTATAGAGTCTGACACTGTTGTGCTGGTGGCACTGAAGAGATTTAACATTTGTGGTTGAGTGTGAAGGTCTGGATAAGTTGGGTGAGGGAGCTGTAGGGAGATATAAGTTCATGGGGAAGAGATGGACAACATACCAAACTAGGGACAGTGGTGTCCAGACTACCCTACAAAATTAGAACGTTAGAGTGATGTAGCCTACGACATCAAGGAACACGGAGGCACAAGAGGTCAAAACGTTGCCATACACTCATGGAAGAGAGGGGGGCCGGACCTGAGAAGAGACAAGGAACAGGAAACAGGTTTAAGTTCATGGACAGTAAAGGTAGTTTGGCTCTTGATGTTGGAAGTTGGAAATTGTCCTCCCGCCTATAGCTTATTAGGGGCCTGATGGAAGAGACGGATGTGTATGAATGTTTGTTTATTTGTTGGCCTCACTTGTAGCTTGATGCCATCACTGTTGGTTATATTAGAGTTTGATACTTTAGAAAGAAGTAAGAGACAATTGAAGCAACATGTACTGTATTTGTATAATTTGTATAGATCATACTTTTCTGTTTTCTAAGCATTCCAATTAAGCATTCTATACTTTTTACATGATCAGATTCCCAAGTCTGACTGTAATAAAACGCTAAGCTAGATCCTGTTTGTATTGGACAGCATAATACTTTTATTTAACTTTACAATTAAAAGGTGATTTAGGGGGATTGTTTTCCTGCGTCTGATTCACAGACCTAAGCTCCCCTCCCCTTCTTGTTCATTCACTTGTAAAATATTAGTGTGGAAGAACCGGTTTATGACTTCACAAGCCCTGTGAGAGACAGATTGTTGTTACAGAGCCAAAAGACCAACACACACACACACACACACACACGACACTACCACATACACACATAGTGAATTAAAAAGGGTGTGTTGAAGGGTCCCGTGGAGAGCAGACATCTTTCACACTTGCTTGGTCGATTGTCTGCGTTGAAAAGGATTAACAATAAAGGCAGAAATGGTTATTGAAGTAAGTTCCTGCTTTCTCTTTATGAAAGCCGATTGTGATTTGAGCTCTCATGTTGTCAAATCAAACCTTAGATGGTACAGGAAGTGCAAACCTGCAACAACAACAACTTCATTTACTCTGAATAGATGTGTGAAAACTAAACTGCTTGATATAAATGTACTGTTCCATCCATTATGCATCCAACCATTGTAAATTCTAACGTCCTCATCTGTGGACCAGTGGATCAGTGTGTGTTGCCCTTCTTGTTTACTTCAGTAGGTGGCAGTAAGATACAGTTTTTGTGGTTGCGTTTCACTCCAGCTCTCTTTAGCTTTGTGTGTGTCAGCAGCAAGAAGTGATAGAGGAGACTTGAAGTCAAACTCAAACACACTATTTGTTTGTACAAGGTAAAGAAAACAGATTAGTACCTCCACCAAGGAGATCATGTTATTGGTCATGTTTGTCTTTTAGTGGTTTTGTGGTCAAGTCACAAATGTTTACATGTAGACCGAGTCAGACAAAGGTTTCTTTGTTGTGTGATATTTTGCTGTCACTGGCTGCTTAAGGTTGAGTGGGCGTGGCTTATTCTACTAAAAGTGCTGTCTCATGAATAGGTCAACTGCAACCAAACATTGTGGACACGTGCACTCACCACCTGTGCAAAACACCGGACTTTAACCTGATGGTGGCGCTATAAGACCTGTTACATTTGATCAATTGATTCCAGGAGGCTTTGTTTGAATTTACAGTTGGTTTATGGTTTTTGTTTTGCCATCAACACCTTGCAACAGGAAGTAGATGATCTTCTGGTCTCATGGTGCATTAATATGCAGACTCATGCAGACGTAATCCTGTCCTGATGCCACAGTTGTCAAAATAGCCTAAGAATTCAGCCCCGGCCCAATGAGACCTGCACCCTTTCTGTCCCTCACACCCACAGAGTGAGCTAATGTGGCATTTATACGACTACAAAGTACAGTTGCTACATTTCCAAAAGCTCAAAATTCCTCCCAGGTGCCTGAGAACAGCGCCGGCCTGCTCAGAGTGCTACCAAACACAAACCAGATCAGAGCACATCTGAAGTAAACAAGACGTTGCCTCTGCAGAGTCCAACACTCTGCTGTGTTTGCCTCAGCTTCTGTTTCTTTGCAAATGTATTCCAAAAGTAAAATGCAACAAACTCCAAATGCAAAACAACATTTTATTGCAATACACAGGTTCTTTTCCTCTGCTATGCTCATTGCCTGCCAGGCACGCCGACACACAGGGGGACAGGCCGGCACCGGAATACCATCAATGTGCAGTCATGAAGTGGGTGAAGAGTGATTGTTGAGGAGCCTACCTGGACTCAGGCGGGCCACACGCTATTCCAGAGTTCACTTGTGTTCAGCCGTTTTAATTTAAAACATAAACAGAGGCCTACCCCAAGCAAAAAGGCATGTTCTCCAATAAAGCAAGCAATGATGACACAGCAGAATAGTACCTGCACAATACATTCGCATTAAGCAAGAGACATTAAAGTCAAAATGGAATTTCTTTTGAGGAGCTAGGAAAGGTTTGGGGAGTAGGCGATTGCGTTCCGTCTTGGTTTTGGAGTCAATTTGAAGAATTTTTGGCGTCTCTCCCTTAACAGTTTGTGCTGTGACAGCGGGCCGTTAATTTTGAAGCCCGTCGCAATGGGGAGAGAGAAGAAAATGAAGGCACCGTGATGAAGAGGGTAGGAACGCTCCGATGATAAACATTACACTCTCCTTAGCTGGAGTTTGACACTTGTGTTACGTAAAAGCCACCGCACAATAATAGATGATTTTTGCTGGAGTCTAATGAGGAATCGGGGAGGTCGGTGCCAATAGAAACGCCCCGAGGCATCTTGTGTTAAAGCTTTAAGGGGCATTACGGGTTCAGA
The DNA here is from genome assembly GCF_046128005.1 of Genypterus blacodes. Lineage (NCBI taxonomy): Eukaryota > Metazoa > Chordata > Actinopteri > Ophidiiformes > Ophidiidae > Genypterus > Genypterus blacodes. Next base: position 116,971 of record NW_027467082.1, read on the forward strand.
CCCCTCGCCTGAAAACCTGCAAAGGCATAAATATCTAAGCTACACCCTGAATCTGTTTAAAGCTCTAAAATGATACAAGCAGTCTGCATCCAACGTCTCACTTCACTCCCCCCCGATGCAAAAATGCCAAATATTGTGCCTTGAACCAAAACAGAACATTTTGTACAGACCAAAATGTAGAAACCGTGAAAAAACCACAGCACAGAGACAGAATCACAGTCTGGAGGGGGAGATAACAGATTGCCTGGCGACTGATTGATTGGCGATTGCGTGACTCGACAGTTTCAGAGTACAGTGGGTTAGGAAGTGAACAGAAGGAAACAGAGACGGGACCAGAAAGTGCAAAGGGGCGGTTGAAAAGAACATATGTGAAGAGGAATCTAGAGTCAACAAAGATCCCTGTTTAGGTTAAGGAGGTGTGAGAGGAGGGAGAGGGAGGGGGGAGGGGGTGTTGGAATGAGAGAGGATTAGTAAGGGAGCAGACAGGAAGGAGAATACAGACGAGACAGGAAGGAGTGGCGTGTTCAGTAGAATACCACGCTGGACTTCCCTCCGGGCGGGTTGAGGACCTTGTTGTGGGAGCGAGGCCTGGGTCCCAAGTGGGGCTCGTGGTTCTTCAGTACATCGGCTGCGGCGGGGGAGGGGGAGGGAGAGGGAGGCTCAGGTTCTGGACAGGGTGGGGCTGCTACGGCGGCGGCGGCGGCAGGGGCAGGGGCGGCGGCGGCGGCAGCGGCGGGCTCTTCCTTGGCTGGTGCAGCGACGGGGGCGATGGGCGCTTCCTTCACTTGAGGTGGGCTCACTTTGGCTTGAGGCGCTTAAAGAGGAAGGATCCATTTCAGACAACAGCCCAGAAAACAAATCATGAACATTTAAGTGTAAATCCTGCTTAAATCCTACACTGCTGTCTGACATCATCCTGTACCTATGAGATCATCCAACCAACAACACTGATGTCATCCAGGCTTCCTGCTGTTTGTCCCCCTAATGTTTTAATTGACTTGAACATTAGATTGCCTATGTTGCTTCAGGGTCTCAGTTCTCCTTTCTCTTTCTCGTTGTCTGCCGCTCTTCGACAAAAAGTGAAACAACACCTATAATAATAACAACACAACCTTCTTTCTTTTTGTCTCTCCCTCTTTCTGTATCAAAAGAAATCACCCACCTGTCCCACACACCTATGCCCACTGTCATGTCAAATGCTTTCATCAGTAAAAATTAAACACTCAAACAAACTCAACCCTAAACTCACACACACACACACACACACACACACACACACAACACACACACACACACTCACCTGGTGGCTCAGGCCCCACGCTTAGATTGTCCTGTAAAAAAAAGATCAAAATGTTTCATATTCTCCGGGCTGTGGGACACTTCAGGATGTTTACGTGTCTTCTCTGTGACTCTGCTTCACGCCGCACTGTAGTGAAGTGGAGAGGAGAGGAGAGGAGAGGAGAGGAGGTACCTTTGGTTTGTTTGGGTGGCTGCGGCTGGAGCTTTGGACCGAGTCTGAGGGACCGAATATGTTGCTGGTCTGCCCCCCTGGAGGGACGGGTCTCTTCACCTGAGTTGGAGGTTCTGGATCCCCAAATATTCCACTGGTCTTACCACCTGTACATAAAGGAAAAAGGAGATGAGTGTGTGGTTTGTGCCGCCCCGCCTGACCGTCCTGCTGGAGTCGGTGAAGCAAGGCATCGATTCACTGCACGTTTGAGGCACACACACACACACACACACACAGACACACATGACTACAACAACACGAGCTGGGGGACAGAAGATGGGGGAATGGAAGGCAAATAAGCTCATGGCTCCATATGAATGATCTCATGACTCTGATACTTTTCACACCCGGGGCACAGACATTTACCCAGACAGGCTGGTCTGACCTGGGGGGTTGGAGCGTCTGGAGAAAGTCTGGGTCTCCTCTGGCGCAGCAAAGATGGTAGAGGCCATCTTATTGGGCTTCCTTGACACCGCAGCATCTTCTTCGTAGCCACCGAAGAGATTACTTGAGGCACCTCCGGGAGGCCGCAGCACCCTGCAGAGGAGAGATGAAGACAGAATCAATGGACTGCGTGCGCCCATGTGATCTCTGGGGAAAGATGGGACAACATTCTGGAATGTCTGAGTCAACATTTTCAACCAGAGATTGAGGGTTGATTATCGTTTACTCATTGGGAGGAGGAGTTCATGACTTGCATTGTGAGCGCAGGGTGATAGATGTCACAGAACGCACAATAATGCTTAGCTCATGCTGGAATGTTGATTTTGCGCAATCAGTACACAAATCTCGTCTCGGTTTCTGTGTATTCTCCAATGATTTCCGATCGAGCTTTGCAGTTACAACGTCTTAGCTGCGCCACAAGATCTAATAAGCCCTCTGTTGACTGTATACTAAAGGAGGGACGCGTACCGTATGTCCCTCACTTGACAGACTTTCGGGACCTGAACGCAACATTTTTGTCGTCGAGTTGCAGCAACAACAACAACACACGACATATATGAGCTCGGTTTGAAAGTGGATCTGACCCAAAAAGGCGGCGCTATGGACGGGATCAAGAGAGCGGGCCTCTTTCTTCCAACTCTGTAACAATGTGGCGGCTGTGGCGATGTTAACGAGCAGAGAGCCGCCTGAAGTGCTTTAACACTTCCGCAGCAAGACAACGCCTGTTCGGTTAGCTCGTAAGCTAAATCTCCACTAAGCTCATTAACAAAGACGCAGACAAGGAAATGCAAGTTAAACCCACACAGACAAACTTCTGACAACCTTAACGGGTTAGTTTGTTGGTAACATTCCGTAAATCCGTGGCTGTGTCGCTTTTGAACTCGAAGTGTTGCTGACCGGGCGGCTGCCTTAAACTTGGAATTACACAATGTTGGCCTACAAAATGTCGCTAACTTCTCCCACTACGCATCATTTACCTTGAACTTGGTTTCGAACCCGTATCCAACCCTTGAAACATGTTTGTCGAAGTCATTTTGTTTCTCTTGTTAGTCGACAAATTGAGGAGACAGACAACTTGTTCCGAGTGCCAACAAGACGACCAGCGAGTTGCTTCCTGCTGCTGCTGCTGCTTGCCACCGAGCCAAACTCCGTGCATGTAAGCCCGGACTTTAACCCCGCCCTCGCCGTAATACGTCGTCTTATCACTGGTCCACTCGCCTGTCTGCTGAGTAAGTGGGTACCGCTCGTTTAATACACCCGGTACCGCTGAGAGACGAAGGCGGGCGGACGAACTCAGGCTTTTGTTGTGTCCCGATACAGTACAAATACGGATTCACGCGACCTCTTTATAAAATAATTACGCTATTATACATATATTTATCTGTTTTATTTATTTTTATCGATGGAGTCGTTAATTGGTTTAAAATCAAATAAATAGCACAGAACAAAAGTCTGGTATGTGGCCGAAAGTCGGCCACGGACATAAATTAAGCGCACCCATGTGTTAGGTTCCCAGTTCTTATGACTTTGGCTGCGCTTACTATGAATACCGGGACGCTGGGGTTTCCCCCCGCAGACACAATAGGTGTGAGTTGCCGTAAAAATATAATGCAAAAAGAAAAACAAATTAATTTAGCCACATTCCGCTTTATTTCTTTCCTCGTCGTTCAACACATGCTGCGCCACACCCCATTTTAAATATCACAAGTAGATTCCATCTCCCTATACGAGATTGGACGCACAGTGTTTAATATTTCAAACGCACCATATAAGACACGCCTATTGATTTGACCGTATACATGTCAATCACTACGTGGACTTCTTTGTCTGAGCGCCAAAACCGCTGTAAGAGTGATACAGATCACATAAAAATTAAATTAAAGAAAAATATTACACCTTTCATTAATAAAGTTTCGAACCAGCATTGACTTTTGAAAACAGATATTGAAAAATATAAACGGTATAAAAATAAGATAAAAAACGATTGGTCGCTTGTATTTCCGTCTCTTAATACCGATTGGCTGAGTGTCCTGTCAGTCATAGTTCATTATGCTCCGCGTGTATTTCCGACCAATCACAGGATTTGTTTTCGAGTTGTAGTGGGCGTGCCATAGCGCGTGGGAATCGAGTTGCAGGAACTGTCATCTGTAACAAGCTGGAGGTTCTGCCGCCAGCTAGCCATGTTAGCCTGTGATTCGACTGGGAGTTCTTCCATCAGCTTCCAGTAAAGGTAATTTGTCGACTTTGTTATCGCCATTGTCGCACCCACAAACCAAGGCTGTGTGTCATATAACCTCCGAGCTAAAAGGAATGTCTCTTAAGAGTGTTTTTTGTGAATGCCACAAAGTTAGCCACAGCCAACTACAGCAGCCATGCTAGGTGCCCCGGTATGGAGGGAGATGGCTCTGGCTTACATGTCACAAAAGTCAATGGCAACAAAATTAACTTTAACCACAGATGTCTGTTAGAATCACCAAAGCTATTACCATGTTAGGTTTTGCTGCGATCTTTGAAGGACCCTTGTTCCAGCACTTTGGATCGTTATATACATTGAGGAATAGATGAATAGTTAGAAGAACTCTGTGCGATCATGTGTGTTACTGTTCGATTCTTGATCAACCTTCATATTACACGTAAACATGATTATAACTCATAATCTGTACCTTTCAAAAGTGAATTAGCGTTACACTAACCCGTTAACTTTACATTTACTTTGAAACGAAAGAGTTTTGTCGTGATCTTGGCGTTCAGTAGTTTCAGGTTCTTAGAAACACAATCAGCTCTTTATTCCACTTTCATCTGAGCTTCTGCATTTATTAGTAGTTTATTGACACAGAATAGGTCATTATAATGAATGTAGGAATGCGTCAAGATAAGAATATTCCTTCTCTTATACAGACCAGGCATGTCTGACTCAGATTCGTCTACGTTGCTTTCACTTCTTTCGTCCCTGAATTCTGATTCTTCCTAACTGGAAACTCATTTGCTTGGAAACTTAAAGATATTCCCTTTTCTACTGGACACACTACGTTACATTGTTTACCAATCTAATAGATAATGCCTTCATATGCACACAGCACATTAGCCGAGTTCCCCTTTGCTCTTGATGTTTGTTTATCTTCATTTTATTATTATTGATCATAGGAGCCCGTATTGGTAAAGTGGTGATGATTGTGAATATTGTTGCTATTGACTTAAAATACAGGACTCGTGTCAAATTGTTTTGCAGACACAATTTCTACAGACGATGATGACGTAGTGACAAGCGAAGTCCTCTTGCACACAGCTTAATAAAACTTTATCTACACCTGTCAATTTAAATGAGCTTAACTGTGGCGTCCGCCGGTGCATACTTCTCTACTGGGTGCTGCTAATGTCTTTACACGTTTGATCGGTGTTTGAATGTGGATTTCTTTGAAGCATAAAGGCTTTGAGTGATGATATTACTGGGAGAAAACAGTTGAACTGCGCAGAGAGTTCAGCTCAGTCGAGGCAGGAGCAAGGAGAGGGCAGAAAGCGGACAGATCGCTCTCGGTTTTATTATGCTTCATTTGATCTATTATTGCCAATCTAACCGGTCGGACCCATGGTGAAGAGAAAGAAGACGTCGTCCGCTACAGAAGAGCATGAGAATGGGTAACATTCTGTCTGAAATAAACACTTTATTTAGAGGTCGAATTCATCGAGGGGTTCTCGTTGTCGTTTCTGCAGGGCGCTAAACTGAAAGGCGCTCGCTTTTGAATTTAGTTGAAATTCTGCCCCAAATATGCTCCGATACAAGCGAAAGACAGCGGGGATAGCTCAGCGATGTGTCGGGAAACTATTTTGGTTCTTGAATGGAAATGATGTGGAGATGTTAGATTCATATATTTGGTGTTGTTTCGTCGGGACTGGAGAGGGGATTTGAAACAAACAGCGGCGGCCATGTTGAGAGAGAGAGAACGTCGTCTTTAGAAGTTAATTTCACACACAGTTTTGCTCTTAATTGGACCGATTTGTCTTTATTGTGTGTGTGCAGCATGACGCCGGGCTCCAGAGAGGGGATCGGTGTCGATGGGAGGAGGAATCCGTCCAGAAAGCCCGAAGGTTGCGACGAAGAGGAGAGCGGAGAGCAAGCGAGCGAGGAGCTCAGTACAAAGGGAGACGACGGAGTGGAAATTCTTAATCCATCAGCGACGACTCTCAGCCCCGCTTCAGCACCGGCTCTCCCCGCCTCTCCTCCTCCGAACCGAGCCGGACAAGGCTCCAACCAACAGCTCCAGACCTCAGCGGAGCCGGCAGTTCCGTCTCACGACCAGCATCATTTTCTACGATCCAGCGTAAGACCGCCGAGCAAGCGGATCCGGAAAGATTCCATCGGCTCGACCATCAATGGACACGGCGGGGCAAAATCGAAAGGTACCGTAGATGATCAGCTGTTGGACGAGGCTGCCACTGTTTCTATAGTTTGATAATCGATCGTGGCTAAATAGATGCCCCTGTGCGTTGTGCTTTGTGTTGTGGCTGCTGGTGTTGTTGGGCTCTGGAGGTTTCTGGCGGCTCCGAACCCAAGTGGAGAGTCCAGACCAGGCCGGGATGCCACCACGCCAATTCTGATGACACTGTTTTCAAATCAAATCATTTTCTTTACCACTGTGGCATCAAAACCACAGGACAGCTAAATGAGGCTGTTATCACTGAAAGCTTTAAAATTAATCAGATGTCTGCGATTTCAATCTTTTCCTCACAGCAAATGTGTGAATGACAGGAAATGGAGCTTTTACTTTCCCTTCTTTCTTCTGTAAGATGAAAAACAAAAGGATGATTGCATCGTCCTCACCTCCAGAGTTCCATTGATCCCCTCCAATTAGTGAAGTCTGAATGTTTGTGTTTACAAACTTGACATGTATGAAGTTAGACCCAGAATAGCCACACACACACACACACACACACACACGCACACCAACTGCCCCGCTTCATCGGTCACACACACACACACAGCTGTGCCGTCCAACGTCCAATCCAGCTTCCTTGCAATAAATCATATTTGCGTAGAGTTTATAATGTTCAGTCACAGGGTCATGTTAGCGTAGCGTAGCCTCAGAGACGATCCATCCAGCGTCATATTAATATTAAGCTCGGTCTATTGGCTGGATGGATTTTGTGTTGCGTTGTGTTCTACAGGTAGTAAAGAGATGATGCAACACACAACACAGCAGCATGAACAAAGGGACGTGTCAGAGTGTGAGTAGATACTTTAAAGTTCACTTATCTGTTGCATTGCTACACTGTGGAGCCACAAATAATGTAGCTGATTATTCTCTTCAGGTATTGACATCATAGTTAAAGAAACGGCGATAGAAGCCTGATTGTGTTTTGGTAGTGAGACTGCTGTGGCCTTGTTGTTGTACCGATACACAATGTGAGCAGCGTGTGCTTAAGATTACACGAGCTGTCATGGAGGCAGGGGCATAGTTACATTATACAAACAAAGAACTAAACCCAGTGATGACTCCAGCTCCCTGTTACAATCAAGGGTTGATGTGTGTGTGTGTGTGTGTGTGTGTGTGTGTGGGGGGGGGCTCTCTGGGTGGCTTCCAGCTGATAGGGTCGGTGAGATACGCAGCAGCAAGTGTGTGTCTTGCTTGATTAAGTGGCTACAGATAAGAGACAATCTTCTCCGTGTATTAATGTAAAGCCCAGGTCACTCCAAGTATCTGTTTAAACGCGGCGTCCCCCCCCCCCCCCCCGGGGCTTTGATGCTGGAGGCGGCGTCCTGCGAGAGGCAGAGGAGCTGGAGGTGGAGCGAGGAAGAGGCACGGAGATGTGCCTGAAACCGGCCGGGGCTTCGTCCGGTTTGAGATGAGGAGAGACGAAAAAAGATTGATCGTCGGTCAAGCTGTGTGACCAGTTGACCCAGGAAGTCGTCATTTATTTTGATGTGAGGCTATATCGGTGCGTTTCTATTTGAAGCATCTAGGTTAGAGCTCATTACTCACACACAGATCTTGCGTTCGTAGGTTAACACCCGTTTTCTTTGGCCGAACACCGTCAGTACGAGAGTCACAGCGAGCCTCCCTGTTTGTGCCAGAGACTCCTGGACCTGCGCTCTGTTCTGCGGTGAACTTGGCCGTTCAAGTGTGCCACCAGATCGGGGCTGTAGCAAATGTGTTCTGCCTCCTCTCCAGAGCTCAACCAGGCGGGGGGGGGGGGGAAGCATGGCAGGTTGTGCATGGTAGCAGTGGCGGCGGGTGGTTGTGTGTGTATTTTAGCATCGCTCAAACCACACAGTTTAAAGCTCAGTTGTATTTTATTCTACGTTACGCAAAGCAACCGCTTTCCTCCGAATGCTTTGTGGTTGACGTATTTGTGGGCGTCCCCTTTTGTTTACCTGCAGGGGCAGAGAACGGCTCTTCCTCCCAGGGGTCGGTGGGACCGTCGGGGTCTGTGAGCAGCGCGGCGGCGGGAGTATCCAAGGCCTCCAAGGGCCAAGGGTCTGCGGAGAAGGAGGAGCAGGCCGGGAACCAGAAGAGGGCCCGTCGACAGTGGGAGTCTTGGAGCGCAGAGGACAAGAACAGCTTCTTCGAGGGGCTCTATGAGGTACCGGTGTGAACTAACTCCGTGTCTTAGCTACGTAGCCACGTATCTAAGGACAGAGCCGTACCAAGTTCAAGTGCACCTCTGACCTCTCGACCTCCCCTCCGTCCCTCCAGCACGGGAAAGACTTCGAAGCGATCCAGAACAACATTGCGATGAAGTACAAGAAGAGAGGCAAGCCGGCCAACATGGTGAAGAACAAGGAGCAGGTCCGCCACTTCTACTACCGCACCTGGCACAAGATCTCCAAACACATAGACTTTGCAAACGGTGAGACCCCGCAGTGTCGAGCACAACGTGTTGTCTTCATGTTTGCTGTGTGAACGTGTCATCATCAGTGTGTTCTCACGTGTGTAACGCTCACTGAGTCTCCAGAGCGCTGAGTCACTTTGACCTCTCCGTCCTTTTCTTCCCGTCAGTCTACGCCAGAGTGCTGAAGAAGTCCTCTCAAGAACTCTACGGCCTCATCTGCTACGCTGAGCTCCGCAAGAAAGTCGGTGGACGTAAGTGAAATCTGCGTGCGCGTGTGTGTGTGTGTGTTCATAACAGATCCCGCTTTTGAAGCTGTTTGCGTGCGAGCAATCGTTTGGTGGCGTTAGTTGGGCGACGCAGGGGAGGTGATTAATGCGTCTGAGCTCTCAGTCACGGGGGACGGCTGCTCCCCGGGCAGAGGTGGTTGTTTTTCTTCTAAATATCTCCTCCTCTCTGTGTTCTCTGTCCTGATAGTGATGGACGACAAGAATGTGACAAAGCTGAACGAACTGATCCAACAGGGGTAAGTGGGCCGATCCAAAACCATACAAACGTCTTCATATCGTGTGTGTGTGTGTGTGTGTGTGTGTGTGTGTGTGTGTGTGTGTGTGTGTGTGTGTGTGTGTGTGTGTGTGTGTGTGTGTGTGTGTGTGTGTGTGTGTGTGTGTGTGTGTGTGTGTGTGTGTGTGTGTGTGTGTGTGTGTGTGTGTGTGTGTGTGTGTGTGTGTGTGTAAACAAATGAGTGCCATTCCTACAATCGCATCATAACAACAACAATATCAGGGGAAAGATGTTAACCATTAACAAAGGTCAGGGGTCAAGAGAATGAGCCGGTTGGCATCATGACTGTTTTCCTCCTGTGTGTCCAGGGCGACCACCGTGCGCTCCAAAGGCAGGAACCTGCGGATCAAAGCGCCCATGTGCCGCGCACTGAAGAAGCTCTGCGACCCAGACGGTGCGTACCTCTGTACACGCACGCAAAGTAAACAAACATCAGTGAAGAGCCAGCCTGCGTGGACGCCCGGGCACGAGGAGGTTTTTTTTTTGGTCGATGCCAATTGCAGCATGTGGGCGAGAGGGGTTGGGTTTCCATGGTAACCACGTGGGAGCAGAATGAGGAGGAGAAGCAGCACGAGGGAGGTGGCGATGACGACTGCGATGCGTGGCTGTCATCCACCCCGTTAGCGCACACACACCGCCGCAAAGTTGGAAGAAAAGATTTCCTCTCGCTTGCCAGTTTGTTTGCACGGCTTCTTTATTTTTAAACGCGGCGCCGGTGCGAATCCAGGCAAAGTCTGCTTTCCTGGTGTATTAAATGTCTGTCTGTACTCAAAAGATGGATGCAGCCTCACACGCCAGAGTGTTTGTAGTCCTCTAGGATCAGGACGGAGACAGGTTCCTCCCGAGTCCTGTTCTCCGTCCAACGTCTAGTGAGACTCGCCTCAATGCACCTTCCTCCCTCTGCAGGAGTCAGTGACGAGGAGGACCAGAAGCCGGTGCGTCTCCCCCTGAAGGTGGCGGTGGAGCTCCAGCCTCGCAGTAACCACTCCTGGGCCCGTGTTCAGAGTCTGGCCCACAACCCCCGCCTCAGGTTTGGGAGTTAGTTGCTTACATCACATTCTTACCCAGCTGCACGTCACCGGCACGAGAGCTGAAAGTCCTGACGCCCACCCTGTCGCCTCTTTTCCCCCCTCAGGATGATGGTTGAGCTTCACAGGAAAGTGTCCAGCCTCATAGAGTATCTGAAACAGAAGTGGGCCTACCACGACCAGCGGATTGTATCCTTCACACACGACGATGATGATGATGATGATGAAACTATGAAGAGTCTCCTGATTGAGTTTGTGTTTTGGAATCTTAAAAAAAAAAATCTGCTGCTCCTCTCCCTCCTGTTACTTTATACTGAAGTCACGTTTTTAAAATTAGGTTGACGTATTTATGTTGGTCCCTAAATGGAAGCAGCCTGAGTTTGAGCAGTGATTCGGCTCTTTGTTAGCATAAAGCTTTGTATGAAATGTGATTGAACTGTGTCACGTCCTTGACACGTCGGTGCCCAGCTGAAGAGTCTGATGGAGAGGGAGGCGCTGGAGGGGAGCCACGCGGCTTCGCCCGGAAAAGCCCAGCAGGAGGAGCTGTTCCTTTTCCCGGCGGAGAGCAGCACCTTGACCACGCTGCCCGGCGTGGCCCGGGTCGTCCACTCCAAGGCGTCCTGCACCGTACACTGGCTGGAGAGCGGCAAGAACAGGCCGAGCTCCAAGGAGCTGCCCGCCGCCCAGATCCTGGGCATCCACGCGGCTCCGCCCCTTAGGAACGCTGCCAAATCTGGACGGGGAAGTGCCGCCGCCGCCATCGCCGCCGCCGCTGCTGCCGGGGGGAACTCAGGGATTGCACTAGGCGATATTCGTCGGACTGAGCCTCCTACGCCCGAGCCTCCGCCAGACAGCTGTGGGAAAGTAGAGGAGAAGAAGCCTCCACCCGCGTCCGCTCCTGCTTCCTCTCCACAGACCGTGGCTCCCAGGGAAGAGGGGAGTGGGCTGGGACACCTGGAAGGGGGCAAGACCTGCACCGCTGTGGAGACCAGTGGAGGCCCAGCTGGGACCAGAAGCAAGGAGAAGCTGTGTGTCGGTGCAGAGAACTCAACGGAGCAGTGTAGAGACGAGCAGAACTCCAGCACCTCCTCACCTGAGGCCAACCAGACGCCGCCGGCCAAGCCTCCGGTGACGGCCTCAGACGACGCCCTGCAGCAGAGCTCCGCCCCCGCAGCTAAGGAACGTACCGTCGGGCAAATCAGAGAGGAGGGGTGGAACGCCCGGGACGCCGAGAACGTCACCCTGGCCGAGCTCTACCTGATGTCCGGGAAACCGGGCAAGCTGCAGCTGGAGTACGAGTGGCAGACCGTCATGGCTCCGCCCACCCCGCAAGAGAACGGAGCCGCCCCGACGCAGCCGCAGCCTCGCTCACCCAACAGGACGCACCGTGTGCTGCGCTGCCTCCTCAAGCTGGTCGCCACTGAGGTCAACCCTAAACCTGTGGTAGGGAGGAATTGTTAGGCTCAGTTTGGGATGAGTGTCATAAGTCGTGTCTCCTGCGATTGCATTGTTTAGACGTGTAAAGGTTGGTCATGTGTGTCTCCTTCACCACAGGCTCCAGAGCTGTGCGCCACGGCGACATCGCCTCTCAAAACCCCTCAGGAGGAGCAAAGCCAGGCCCTGGCCTCTCCGGGGAAGGGTCCCGTCGCCGGCGTCCGCAGCCCCAGCTGTGGCCGCCAGCAGGCGTCTGTCCGGGGATCCAAGCTTCACCTGCCGGGTGCCGGGGCCTCAGGTAGCTGTGGGTCTGTATGGACCCGTACATCAGGGCTGATCCTGGGCTGGTCCTGGGTGTTAGCTTGGGTGCCTTCTCACAGCAGATGTTCCTTCTCGCCTCTCTCCTCTGCCAGGTGTGCGTAACTTGCCCCGCACTCTGCTGGGCTCGACGGCGGGCGGCGACTCTGAAGGCGGCGTGTTTGCGGTCCCCACCACGCTGCCGCCCAACAGCTCCAGACACTCCAGAATGTTCTCCCCCAACAAAGAAGCCGAGCTGGCCTTCAGACAGCAGCTCGACTCCATCAGTGTAAGACCTTCAGCACACACACACACACACACACGCACAGGATGATGGACACGCGATGATTTAACCCTGTAGACTCCTGTGTTTCCCTCACAGATGCAGTCGGATCTTTTCCTCCCCCGACAGAGGAAACCCCGGAGCAGGCAGCTTAGGAAACCGCTCGTGGTTCAGGTAAGAGAGGAAGACAAAGGTCCATTCTGCTGAAACACAATGGACACGCTTGTCCCCTTTCATCCGGCTGTCTGAATGTAAATCCTGCGCATTAGAGGGAAGTGATGATCTCCATTCCACGGACTTGATTTTTACATATGAAGGAAAACAAAAGCAGCATCAGTGAGTCACAGTGGGGCGGTGAGGAAGAGGCCTCAGAGCTCGGCTGCTGAATGGGAAACCAGCGGACGGGCCTGGGACAATAGACGTGTCTCTGTCTGCCATCATGACTCAGCAGCATGAGGCACAACACAGCTTCATCTGTGCATTTAGTTCATTTGTTTCCTCCGTCTCGTCCGCAGCGAACTCTGCTCCCCCGCACCACGGGCGACACGCCTCAGCACGTCTGCTCCTTCTCCATCCTCTCCAACTCCTCCGCCACAGGTGACACACACACACACACACACACACACACACACACACACACACACACACACACACACACACACCGTCAGGTTGTTGTAATCCAAACATCATCATTCCCCATCTCACTTCCTGTCCCTTCCCTCAGGAACCGGCTCCTTCCGGCCGATCCAAACCCGCCTGCCTTCCTCCTCCCGCCCCGCCCTCTCCAAAGCCTCCAGCGCTGCGGCGGCCAGCCAGCTCTCCAGTACGTATGACATCACCACATTAACTCAGGGACAGACTCCATGTTTGTACATCAGGACCTGGCTCAGGTGTGAGAGCGTTTCCATTGATTTCAGGCGCCATCGATCTGGCGGCCAAATCAGCAGGCATCATCCCCAGCAGCCCCCGCCCAGAGCCCGAGTCTCCCAGCGCGGACGACAGCGCCCTGCTTGACCCCGCCCCCATTGCAGACGCCCCAGCGGAGACGCCGCTGCTTCAGCACAACGCCTCAGAGGTCAGAGGCTTCGAGTCTTTGCTGTGTTTGCGTCTTAGCAGTGATCAGACATTGTGAACTCTGACCCTGTACCTGCTGTCTCCTCTACAGAACGGTGTGCCCCCGCCTTCACCCGGGGCGACAGCAGGGGGAGGGGCTTCACTCCTCTCCCCTCCCAGCGTAGCCTCACTCCTGGACATATCGCTCCCCGGGCCGCCTGAAGAGGCTCTGACCACCGGGGAACCCCAGACGCACATCAGCGACTCCATCATAGAACTCGCCATCAACTCTGCCCACTATGGTGTGTGTGTGTGTGTGTGTGTGTGTGTGTGTGTGTGTGTGTGTGTGTGTGTGTGTGTGTGTGTGTGTGTGTGTGTGTGTGTGTGTGTGTGTGTGTGTGTGTGTGTGTGTGTGGTAATGTAAACGTGTGCTGGTTGCCGCAGGGGAGGAAACCACTCTGTCTCCGGCCAAGCTGAGCAACAGCGACGGCTCCAAGTTGCTGAACTCCTCTCCCTCGGCCAGTCCGTCCCGGGGCTGGATCCCGTCTCCGAGCCACGACCCCCAGTGGTACCCCAGCGAGTCCTCAGACTCCTCACTGGGATGCCTCCTCTGTGAGTCTCCTCCTCCCTAACACACTTCAGACACTTGAAGACACGCAGGGGAAATGAAATCACCTGTCCAAAGAAAATGTCGTCTTCTTCTCCTCTCCTCCGTCCTTCCACTGATCCTCTCTCTGTTTCCTCTCCCCTCTTCTCTCTTGCAGCCAGCATGGTGACCCCTGAGAAGAGGCGGAGCACCTTGACCCCCGCCGGCCCCTCCAGTGGCACCGCGCTCCTCGGCCCGAGCCTCCTGGACTGCAACTCCCATGATTCCTTTCAGTCCCGAGGGCTTCCCGACGTGGCAGAAGTAAGTGAGCAGACGTCGCGGCCTGATTGACACCTTGCCGACTTCGTTTGTTTCAGTAGACGTCTCCACACGTCACGTGTCCGTATGCTCTGCTGTTCACTGAAGCCTTGGTTGATGCTTGCAGATGGACTCCCAGCTCGCCTGTATGATGAGCGAGAGCAGCGTGGATTACATCGCCCGCTTCAACGACCTGGCCCAGGAGCTGGCTGTGAGCGAGCCGTCCATCCCGCCGCCGTGACCAGGCGCGGATCTGGCTCCTCCTCCTCCTCCTCCTCCCCGCCGCCGCCATCTGGAGGACATCCGTCACCGAGTGAGACGCGGAGGTTCCTCGCCGGTCTAGACTCGGTAAGACCCGGGGATGGAACACAGGCTGTGGAGAAAAAGGAGGCCACACACCCCCGGCCCCGGCCCCGGCCCCGGCCCCGCCCCCCTAACGCCCCCCCCTGACCCGTTTGTGAAAGTGCAATAATAACGGTGAATCTCGAGCATCGCGTCGTTCAAAGCCAGTTAGAGAAAGCTTTGGTTTCACCCGACCTGTTGTTTTCTGTGAAATGCCCTTTAAAGATAAACACTTTGGATAAACCGATACGTTTACAAAGCATAACCTCATGTACAGGAGAATACTTTGCCATATCTGAACAAAAACACGTCTCTTCCTGCCCTGCGTCTGTCGGTGCAGCCCAGATGCCAGCGAGTGACTGAACGAGCGGCGGTGTCGGTTTCAAACTCGACGACGCGGACCAAACAAAGCGGGCGGAACGAGGAGAGAGAAACTTGCGGCGTCTCCGCGACTTTAAACGCATCACGGCGGAGCCCCGGTTCTCTCCCCTCTCCCTCCGCTGCCACTGTTGCAGCGTATTGGTTCGAATTTGAAGTAACACCTCTTTGACGAAACGTCTCGGTCAAGACGTCAAATGCAAGATTTGTAAAACGCAGGTCGCTCGGCCGCCCTCAGTCGACCGGGTCGTCACGTGTGGTCGTAGCGCCACAGCCGTCGCTTCGCAGCTTGCATCGTGCAAAGTCGCAACGTTGTGAACACTGCGCGCTGCCTTTATATTGCAGCTTGGTGTCCAAGCATCGCCAACGCCAGGCTTAGTTGTCGGTTGCCTTATTCAAATTTCACATCGTCAAACCCCGGAGTCCTGCAATGAACGCCCTCTGGTTGGAGTTGTGTTGGAGTACAGATGGGGCTGGAATAGATTACATTAAAAGTCGTTTCCCATATTTTGCACATTGAAATTGTCGACGTGTTATTAACACTGCAGTATAAAACTATTATTCAGTACAACAATACCATCAAGTCAAGCCTCGGAACACATCTGTTTGATTGAACACGTCACAGGCGCTATCAGCGTTAAAGTGCGCGCAGGCTTCAGAGGGGATTTACTGCAGGGCTGTTGTGTTCATGGTGCAGGTGTTCCTAATAAAGTGGCCCCGTTTAAGCTCATTCATTCGCTTCTGTTACATGGACTGGGTGAGAAGGTAATTGAATTTTTTATGTATTTTGAACAGTTCCATTGCCGTTTTGTCGGCAACACGTCGACATTTTCCACTTAGGTCAGAAGAATGAAGGACGTCTGGCCTCTAATGTAATGTTGAGTGATTTCTTTCCTCCGCCCCGTTAAGTTCAAACGACGAAGGCACAGCTGTGTTCAGCGTCGCCAAAGAATAAACACTCGCCCGTTATCGTAACCAACCGCAGACTCAAATTAAGACATCTGGGGAAGCTCTTAAAGCGCCTCACACACACACACACACACACACACACACACACACACACTCCATTGAAACTCATTCAAATCGAACACTAAAGCCATAGTTTACACTCCACTTTTTTTGAAAGAATTGTTTTTTTTACGCCTCGTCATCCTGCGGTCACCACGTAGTGAAAGTCTTATATTGATGAATCCCCTATTGATTAAAGGTAACGGAACACTAAAGTACGTGTCAGCATGTCGGCGCCTGTATGCGGTCATGTACTTTGTGACTCCGCCCACATGAACCTGCACCGCCCCCCACTGTGTCCCGTCGCTCACTGCAAACACACCATTTAAAGTGGAGACTTCATAAATCACTCTGTTCATTGACTTTGACCTAACCAGCATCATCAACATGCAGTATTGTAACATCTCATCGTCATCATTCTGTGGACAGGAGTTTGACTTTTTAAACACCGTTTTCCTTCAAGCACCTTGAGGTGTTTAAAGGTTTCAATGTGACTACTCGCCTAAATGAGTCTAATGTGTGTAAAAGATGTTGTGACATATTAACTGGATGTTCATTTAGGAAACATCTAAGAAATGCTTCTTCTTCTCACACTAAACAGTGCGGATGGATGTGAATAAAGGAATCTATGATCAGGTTTGATCTTTAAATCTGGCATGATAGGTTGTTTGTTTTTTTTGTTTTTTTTTTAAGGATTTATTTGTACAAAATGACAAATCCAGTATTGACTGCGCTTTTGTAACATAATGTTAATAATTGTTATTGGGACTATTTATTGTTAACATTTGCAGAAGAGTATTTCTGTTTAACTTAATATGATGACAACTTCAAAGGAAAATACATGTTGTGTACATTTTTCAGTTTGTAAAAGGTGTTTTTATTCTGCGTATAAAGATATAAAACATAATGCCTGGTTTATGCATTAGTTTCTTACTTCATGGCTGTAGTTTATGTTGTTGGTTGCTCATTTGAAAAATAGTTTAACTACTCGACTATTTCGATCAGCTTAGGAGAAAGAGCACACATGGGAGCTGAAGTTGTTTGTGTCATTTCTGGTCATCTACTGGAAATGAAAGAGGGGAACCGGACTGAAACAAAGTGGATGAAAACAGGAAATCTAAAAACCCAACATGATGACACGGCAGCTTTCCTACAAGACATCTGTGTGGCCTCAGCCCTTCTGGAATGAGGCTAAACCACTCAGAGTGCTGACCCGTCCAGGCTGCGCTCTGCCTCTCGCCCTGTGGACGCTGTCATGTATGAGTGTGTAAGTTTGAGCCTCCCGCAATCCATAGATCTAGGACATAAGTCTATTTATACCAAGTGAGTCAGGAGAGAAGCTGTTCTTGTCCACAGCTGTAGAGGACAATGATTAACACCGAGCATGTGATGGTGTTAAAAGGTTATCTACAGGTTGATTTATTTATATCACTGCAAAAACAAGCACAATACAGAAAAATGTAGCGTTTTGGAAACTTCTGTCCCTTTGAGTCTCTGGTGCTTTAACAAACCCATCTTTTGCTTCCCGGCTATCTGTCACACAGATCAGTCCTCTGAGGGGCCGAGCACCAGGAGAGGCATCGGTCCTCACCTGCTCCGTCACCGGACTTCACTCATCTTTAGGGTTCTGCTCCTTGCGGGCGCGTGAAGACATGAGTTTGAAGAAGAGAGCCGGCCACAGCGTTCGCAGGTAGATGGCCACAGTGGGAAGCGGTCCGGCTAAAACCACGTCTTTGCTTTTCCGACGGACGGCCTTCAGAACATCCTGAGCCACGTCTGTGGGGTCGCGACCCTTCGCTGTGGTCTTGTCGAGAACTGAAAGCCAACGTACGACACGAGGAAAGAAAACATGAAACCAAACTAATTGAATTGGGCTCAATCGGATCAAAAGCTACGAGTAAATCAATGCACACACACGTGATTCGCCTTCCATACAAACAACTCGCGTTTCATTGGCTCACCTCCGTACTTGGAGCCGTCTCCTGTCACGGCGTTGACAGACAGGCTGGTCCGAATGTATCCGGGACTGATGACGGTCACCGGAATGTTGTGGCGTTCCACCTCTGCCCGTAAGCAGTCAAAGTAGGCCTGAGTGGCGTGTTTGGAAGCAGCGTCTGATCAAAGTGAGAGCAAACCAGAGTCCTGCTTCATCTCCAGCCACACTGGAACATCTTGGTCGTTAGTCATGAGGAAACAAAAGGTCACTCACACGCTGATCTGTAGGGAATCGCTATCTTGCCCTGGACACTGCTGATGACGACGATGTGGCCACTGCGCCGGCCAATCATGGAGGGCAGGAGGGCTGTGGGGGGAGGAGTCACGCCGTTATCTTCAACAATTTACATAGCGGCCTTAATGCAGCACTGAGTAACATACACACGTGTGTGTCGTTACTATCTGTAGGTACTGAATGAAGCCTTTCTCCTGGCTGCAGTGACGCGTTGCCATGGAGACGCTGAGATAAACATAGCTGGCTGAAGTCCTTACTGACCTTGAGTAAGAGCAATGGGTCCAAAGTAATTTGTTTCCATGACGTCCCGCTGAACCGACAGGTGGGTATCCAGGATGCTGCCACGGTAACTGATTCCAGCGTTGTTGATGAGGACGTCCACCTGTCCGTAACACTTCAGGATCTCCTCTGCGGCTTTGTCCACCACGTCTGTCTCAGCCAGGTCAAAGGTCACAGTGCTGGGTGTGTATGTCTGGAGGTCACACAGAGTAAACCTGCATTCACAAACACTCTAAATCTGATGTCACACAGGGAAATGATTGACAGCAGAGATGGAACGATGAGTAACAGAGCGGTGGAGTCCCAAACCATCACAGGCATTAACGTCACATGCATGGGACTACTTTGCTATTTAGGGTGTCTTGACTATGCGAGTGTGTGTGTACACACCTGTCGCTGTGTGTGTGTTGAACCTGCCGTCAGCTCCTGGACCACTCGCTGCAGCCGGGCTGCGTCCCGTCCGCACAGCACCAGCCGCGCCCCTGCAGCGTGGAAGACCCTCGCACACTCTACAAAACAAACACACAGCTCAGGGTTACGCTCAGTCACACAGAGGTATCATAGCATCACACCCTACACACCTTTGCCCAGGCCTGAGCTGGCCCCGGTGATGACCACCACAGCGTCCTGCAGAGCCGGTCCTGGTCTGAGACGGGCAAGTATCTGGTAGAGCAGCAGGATCCCGACTCCTGCTAAAACGAATGGCAGCGTCCCTCCTCCCGTCACACGCTCCATGGCTGACAGACGCAGCTCCCCTGCACCTGTCACACACACACACATCCTCTTCAGTCAGCTGATGAGAAGTCAAAGTGTGGTACAGGGAAAACGTATACTGGAACAATTCATCAATTAAGTAAAAGATCATTTGAACCCAGTTAGGAAATGTTTATATTATAAGAAAACATAATTTTCCTAATTATTATTCCTACTTGTTCTCCACAAGTTCGCACATCCTTCAGAATGATGTGCGACATGACGCCATAATGGTATCGGCATAATTAATCAATCAACAACCCTAAAAAATGACGTCATTGGCCAGAGTATAGATTTATGCTAAAGGGAGAAAGAGACACGCCCCCAAACTGCCTCTTATACGCTGCTTTCACACTAAAACACAGCATTTTGACATCACACATGCTAGCATTAGCTACCTCCGTCCAGTGCGCTAACCAGCTGTGTGTTGAGCTAATGCGGGTCAAACGCGGAGCTGCGGTCTCGTCCCGGCTCGTCCCGGCTCACCTGCTCGGTGTCCCGCTGTCACACACACCGCTCTGACGCCTCCGTGCTGATGGCACGACGACGCATCAACCGAGTTCGCTCCAAAGCATAAACACTGCTCGCGGCATGTGTTTGGGAGGACTTCCGGTTCCTGGATCCTAAGCATCATGGGAGTTGTAGTTCGCCACAGTAAAACGGCGATAACGACCATAAACACTAATAAATTTGACATATTTAGATGACCAGTGATGATTAATCGTAGTCCAGTTTGATTTGTTTGTCCGGCAAAACTACTCAACGGGTCAAACAAACCTAAAACAGGACAGCAACAGGGGTGTGGAAAGGTTAAAAGGTCACATTATGGCAAGAGGACAGTGCTGGAGCATATATCTTATTTATGCTTATCAGTTAACACCTCAACATGTGATCATTTCGTCTCTATGTCCCTGCAGAACATCTCACCTGGCTTCAGGAGTCAATGTCTGCTAGATGATCCTGACATGTATGTATCACTGTGCCAACTCATTGACAAATACAACTGGATTACTGGTGTAAAATGTTTGGTTCTCTTTTTTACTGTGTACTTCCGTTGCACTCTCAGATCAGGGTAGCTGACCTGTAATCCAGTTGTGCGCCCCAGCAGGAGGTAATTGGTTTGATGTGGTCACTGCTCAGCACACAGGTCTCTCACTCGTGGCTCTGCTTAGTGTTCACTGCTGCTCAGGCCAAGCAGATAGCATGAACACACTCACGTGCTCCGTTAGAACCTGCTCAGTGAACATACTGTACATGAGCTCAGTTCTTCACGTGAGATGAAGATTCCAGCTCAGTTTAGAGGTCAAATTAAGACTTTCTTCTAGAATGATATGGAAAAGAATCAAATCAAGTACTTTGTAGTGTTTGTTTGTACTTCACTCTGGCCGCTGTACCTTCATGAGCTTCGTAATGAGTATGGAGAGGTCCTGACCCACCAAATAGAGCTTTAACAGTTAGAGTTGGATTACCGCTTCTTCTCTGCTATGAAAAAACTGTGAGCATCGAGAAAAATAAGATTTCTGAAACACCCACAAAAAGAGTTCAAGTCCTATTTCTGTCTCATCACTCCAAACAGTGAAACACAATCAGAACTTTGAAGCCTTGGAAGGTGCAGATGCTTGTTTTTACGATGACAGACTGAAGTGTGGCAAAATCAGGAACCCTCTTCTTGTTATTTTAATGGTATATTAATTTTATATGACATCCACTCCACATCTTAATTCCACTTTCATACTTGTATACTGCCTGCAATGATTCCACCAAACCTTTTCCTCACTCCATCCCAATCCTGCTACGATCAAAGAGGAAAAACCGATCTACAAAACAACGGATAAATACAGCAGATTCGACACACACACACACAACATGTCTGATGTGTCCAAGTGTATATTTGGCTTTGTGTTCATGTTAAACATAATCTTAAATCTTATTTGCATATACATTTGAAATATGTGAATCCTAACTCAGACTTCCAAGTGTTCCAAAATAATAGAACAACTTGTTTGGCACACTTCCCTTCACTCCTTCTCTTGAGAAAGACAAATCCACATGAAAGACACACAAACCCCAAACACGTTTCCGCTATTTGTTCTCTTCTGGACAACACATAGAATCCATTTAATGAAAAAAATTAAAATATAATACAGAAAGGTGAGTTTGAAATATCCTAATGTTTAATGAAAAGGTGATGTACTGATCAGCGAGGAAGAGGGGGGGTACAGTAAAACTACGAGGGACATGGGGCGACGAGTTTGGAAGTACTCGAGACACACGTCTGTCCGTTTCAGCCGCAACACAACTCAGTCCGCTGGAACTGCTGCCGCTCCCTCGTGCGCTCGCTTTGTGTGTCAAGGATGCGGGCTGGAGAGCGAGGGAGGAGGAGGGAGGGGGGGCACTAAGGAGACAAGTGTGCTGCAGGCGTCACATACAAGTCAAGGAAATGTAAAAGGGAAGGGAACAGTCCCTTCTAGTTTTAGCAATATCCCTCTGATCAAAAAGGTCAAAATGGAAGCACCCAACACGTGTGTGGAGCCGTCTGCTGGGCCTGATTGTGACTTCCACTTCGCTTACATTTGGAGGAGGGGGGCGGGGGGGAGATGGGCTCTGATTCATGTCGGGGGGGGGGGGAATCTTTTTCCCCCACTTTTCCGTCGGTGCTCAAACCTTCTTCAGAGTGCGCTCATACCGCGTAGAGTTCGTAGATCTTCTTGGCGCAATAGGCCAGGGCAGCCAGTGCTATCGTGTTATGGAGTCTCTTTCTGTGGACGTCATCCCTGCGTACCAGTACCACGGGCGTGGAGGAGGTGAGCGTGTGCAGGGGCAGCCGCGAGAGTTTTTGGCTGCCGTATTCCACCTGGTACTTGCAGCACGGGTCAAACTGCCACGAAATCCCGTAGAGGGCGGCGCAGGCGACGCTGAGCGCGCCGGCGGGCAGCACCACGTAGCGAGAGTATTCTGGCGGCAGGGAAAGAGGCGTCAAGAGGCAAGCGGCGCCTGACAACACGGCCGTCTTGTGCAGGCAGTTGCCCACGGTAATCCAGCGGGCCGTCTCGTCTCCGATGCGCGTGGGCTCAATGACAATGTATTTATACTGGGCCTCCAGTGCCTGCTCCAACTCGTACTCAAACTGGTCCTGCGCATTCTCCCCGTTATAGATCTCATGAACAATGTAGCAGTCTGTCGCCGCCATTACTCCCCTGTGCAGAAACACAAATACAAACAGGCAGGAGGCAGTGAGAGAAGGAAC
The DNA here is from genome assembly GCF_046128005.1 of Genypterus blacodes. Classification (NCBI taxonomy): domain Eukaryota; kingdom Metazoa; phylum Chordata; class Actinopteri; order Ophidiiformes; family Ophidiidae; genus Genypterus; species Genypterus blacodes. Next base: position 139,550 of record NW_027467082.1, read on the forward strand.
ACAGGAACAAGAGCCACCGCATCAACCAAGAACTGCCCTCTGTAAACTTATGTGTTAGATTATATTTGACTGTTTGGACGCCAAGACAGTACAGCACTGTGGGACAAGAACAGACATGTCACTTTTTAATTTGACCAGGATTCATAGTTGAGCAATGAGAATGTGCCTTAATAATTTCAGGACTTGCCAACTCTGTGTAGTGTACAGTGAACATTACAGCACAGATACATACACGTGTCCGACAAACACAAATGCTTAATCAATCACACTATTTCTAATTAGAGCAGACACAAGTGACTTCTAAACATGTCGGTCGGCCTGGTGACAAGATGGCAAACACAGCTTCAGTGTTCCGAACAGACGGAGGCATGTTTCTTCAAAGACACCGGGACACAGGGCAGAGGGAAGCCGGGGTTAAGAGCCTTCTAGTGTTAAGGACGCTCAAATGACACAGAATGAGAGAGAGTGCTCGTGGCTTCGGTTTGATGACGTAAACCAACTATCTAACACGGTAGAAAGTTGGAGCACTGGCCGGCTAAGTTTAGCACGATTGTACTCTGAGAACAGCTCGGGAAAAGAAACTGTGGCTAACATTTCTAATCGTTAAAAACAGCGTGGGGCGCGTCGTAGAGCAGTTTGGCGACAATATTTTGATTGAAGCGGTTAAACTTTCCACAGTTCCGTCTGCAGGTGTTGAATAAGCAAAACATCACATGAGCTGCTAGTTTGCTCGCTAGCGTTAGCTGTGTATGTTAGCCAGCTAACGTTAGCTAACCCCTGGAATAAGATTCCGAAGCGTCGCGTACGTATTTAACGTGAAATCCCAAACCGCCAACGCGTTCGGGGTCTGTTTAATGGCAACACGAGCGTGATAGTATATCGCTTTAAAATGTTTTTCGTTTAATGGCAAAGATGTGAAGTAACTGACCTCTCCCTGCTTACTGGGACACCGCGCCTCCTTCCCAGCGACGCCATGTTGGAGATACGACCGTGATTGCAACTGACGTTTAAGAACGCAGAGACCCCTGGGTAATGTAGTATACCCTTGAAATAGACGCATGACCTGGACTCACGCGTAAACTACACTTACCATGCCGCTGTTTACGCAGTGTTCTACGCATTTTATTTTTGCGCATAGAGAGGTCAGAGCAGATTTTTTTCTTTTTTTTTTTATTTTTATGAAAGAGTTACAGAAATGTACTGATTAAGGAATTGTTGTGTTAAAACGTACAACGTGGTCGTTAACTGGAATTTGAAAAAAAAAATCGCTAAAATAAAGAGTGTGTTTTATAATCCATAGCAAAGTTACAACATGCTATACTGTACACAATGTACAGTCCTTGATAGCGTCCGGATCTCAGTCAGTGTGCGTTATGCGTGGGCCGCTCGGTACTTACCCATATTGTGTCACGAGCTTTGTCTCTGTGTCCGCGTGCACCGTGGGCTGCCTGTCCGCGTGCTGTAACCTGAAGCCTGGTGTATGTAACAGCTAACTGTCTGCCACAACAATGACTTTAACATTGAGGAAGTACTCAAAGGATTACATACTTAACTTTATTTGTGTTATTGATCCATATCCTCTTTTAAAACATTACTGCACACAAACACGTGTTTATTTAATTTACTGATTTTATTGGGGGGTGTTATTGATCCCATTGATATGTTTGCACAGTAACTGAGCATTGCTTGCATTTCAGTATTTCTCTGTGCGTGTGACAAATAAAGAACCTTGAACAGCACAGTGGTTCTCATACTGTGGCACGTGCACCACTGATGGTACCTACAGCATCCTCTGGTGGCATACCTGCTTAAATGATTGCAGTTTCAGCAGAAAGTTCAGGCAGAAGAGCAATGCTTGATTAGATTGGGAGAGTGTTTCACATGGACTTCGCAGCATTGTTTCTGAACATAAAGGCACTGCTGGGATTTGAACCCAGGATCTCCTGTTTACTAGACAGGCGCTTTGACCAACTAAGCCACAGCGCCTATGTATGCGTGTTGCACACAATATTTTGACACTCACATGTATATATATAGAGAGAGAGCGAGAGCACCTACACTGTGTGCTAGAACTACCGGTAGTGTCTACCTGGGTGTAGTTGCTGCACTCTGTACCTCTCGAATTGTGGAGCTCTCAAGAAAATAATTGTTGGTTCTATTGCAGATTTTGCATGTTCACAAAGGTAAATTATGAATTACCCCATTATCTTCATCAGAAAACATGATTCTCAGGACTTTAAGCGTCATAAGGAGCAATACAGATTGTGCAGCACACACCCACACCCAGCATTGCTCCCATGCAGCTTTACTCATCCATGTTAATCATGTTAACAAGGTAGATTTATGAACAGATTTTTCCAAGATAAGTGTGTCTGTGGTCTTCAGCAGTAGGCAGCAGCAGTTTTGTGTAGGAAGTTAGGAACATACCCATCGTCAAGCCCAAGGAGAGGCAAGTTTTTGGTGTGTCGCCATCAGTTGGCACCATGTTGCCATTGTATTTATTGTAAGACCCCTTTGACCCTCTGAAAGTACAAGGCTCGTCTTTGTAATTTCGCATAACTATCTCACAATCTCGGCTATTTACAGAGAAGTTTCCATCCACTCGCCCAAAATGTCTAAACAATATCACTGAGCAAGGCAGGGTACCAACCGAGCAAAGTGGGCAGCTGACCTGGACCCAAGACTACTGGTCTGCACTAATGCTGTTCATTTAAAGTGACATGATCCTTAGGAGGGCCTGTGATTATAAAGTCGGAACATTAGGGGTGCTCACTGCAGAAAACAAGCAAATCATGTAGATGCACATTACTGCTATAACACGTTTATGAGTGAGTGATTTATTTATATGCAACAAAAAGGAGGCAAAACAGAATATTTCAATCCCACAATAACATAACAAGAATTGGGTACATTTTAATGCATTTGGTGGACCCAGCTGGTAAAAAACTATTAAATCTGCCACTCCTATTTCCTTTCTAGAAAGAAACACAACATAAACGCATAAAAGGAAATAATACCTTGGCCTTTTCAGTAGGTGTATGTCACCTAAAGGAACATCGTTTGAATGTTAACTCAAGAGAATATGAAAACGGATGGGGCGCCTGTCTTGCGTAACGTCAACCCTGCGAGGGCGCACTGAGAAACACGGAAGATTGTCAACAGCAAAAGCTCTGGAAGAGCTTAAAGAACATCACAGTAGAAAATGTTAGTGATTTTTATGACAATCCCCTACTGGACTTCAGGATAACATTGAAAGAAAAACGGAACACCGACAAAAAACTATTAACGCGTAGGATTCAGGATATCCTGAATGAAAGCGGTAAACACAGTGGAGCCCATGAATGCCCTGAATAACTGAACGTGCTGCTTTTTTGAAATGCTGGTTTAAGCATGGACACCTTCTTGTATTGTAACTAGTATTGTGTGTATTGTGCTGCACACTGACAAACATCAGTCCTAAACCAATGCATGTGTATCTTTACTATTTCTCAAAGAAGTCAAACACACCTGAGAAGATAATGAGTTCTGTCTGAGGCTCGGTCAGGATTGTACTTCCCGAGACAGACAGCGTCTTCTTTGGCTCTGAAACAACATATATTAATAAAACCCTGTCCTTGGATTAATATATGTATGACTCCAAATATGGACATTACATCTGCTACTGGGTAGAATAATACTGGTACCCAATTAATGTACATTTGGGAGTTTGGGGAAGTAAGTGTCTCCAAAATAGATGAGACAAAATATTTAAAAAATGACTAGATAACCACCAACTTTATGCCAATAACCTAAGAATACCCAAAGACCTACCTGTTAACAATGACCTTTACCTAGAAAAAACATCTTTTGAGGCACAATGCCTGACTGAAGCCTCTTTCATGTCAAGACTCATTTTGCATGAGACACAATTCATCAGAGAAGTTAATTGAAAATGGAACAAGTCCAAAATAATAACAAAACAGGGACAACGTATATAAAAGTAATATCCATTTGAGCATCACAGAAGCACAGGGAAGGAAACCTGCATCATCTGCTCACCACCAGTGAGTCCAAACAGGACAGGTGTTTGCAACAGATCATTTCACTCTCGTGCCTGATGTTTGTTTTCAGTCCATGACAGGTGAACATCCTGAAGGTTTCAAGCTGGCATAACTGGCTTCAGCTTTGGTTGATTCTGTAACGTCCTCCCCAGCTGATTCACTTCCTGTTTTTGGTGAGAGTGTATCCCTGTGTTGTGGGCAAAACTGACCGTTCGACCACAGCTTATGGGACGTCGAGCTGTGTGATCATTTCCCTCTGGAGAGAGCCACAGTCCTGTAAAACAATGCCTGGAAGGTCCTCTGTTGTAACTCAGATTCTGACCCCAAAGCATTGGGCCAGTCTCTTCCTGCACCACGTGGGGTCACTGGCAAATGTGCTCAAAGTACTGAGGCTGAGGATTCTCTTTGACAAATTTCTGAATGTACCAGCAAGTCAAGTGGGCTTTTAAATCCTCTTCCACCACAAAGTCCATGGCTGCCTGCCATGATGGAAAAAATAAATCAATCTGGTTGCTTTTTATTAGACACTTTACATCAAAACACACCAGTTTTCACTTTTGAGCTTTAGTCAATATTCACATGGATACAGCTCCTACATGTTATCTAAACAAGACACAAGATGAACTACTGACAGGATTCCCTCAAACTAAGTACATAATACAGTGATTGGTGAAGCCACAGCATGGTTGGGCTGAAAATGAAGATGTTTCAAAGATCTTAATTAATGATATAACAAAATGGCTTTTACCTTAGCCAGGTGCTTGGCAATTCCTCTTCCTCTGTAAGCATCTGGAACCTCAGTGTGTTGCAGGTCTACCGTTTTCTTCCCAACATACTCGTAAAGAAGAACAGCACGGTCATGGGATCCTGAGGACAGACAAACGGATTGGCAATCCAGCTTACATACAGTAAGGAGACACTAGCTTACTGGGGGAAACTGATATACAAGACAATGCTGTGACCAGTGACTGATTACCAGTACACTGAACAGTTTATTTTTATTTTTTCATTTTATTTTACATCACATGCGGGCCAGGACGGGGTTGTGTGACTGTGGGGTTGGGTGGGGTTTCTGGGTGGGACGTCCTCTCTTTTCTGTTTCTCTCTTCTCTCTCTCTCTATCACAACCTATGATGCAATTTGTACTACATTGCTGTTTGACATCATCCTGTAAAAACTGTATTTACGTGACATCATTGCAATTTGTACTAGCCTACATTGCTGTATGACATCATCCTGTAAAAACTCTATATACCCTATGACATCATTGCAATTTGTACTAGCCTACATTGCTGTATGACATCATCCTGTAAAAACTGTATTTACCCTATGACATCATTGCAATTCCAATCTACTTGTACTCTACCTGGGGGTCTATGTATTTACAACAATAGTGATAATACAACCTACCTACCTTCTTTCTCTCTATCTCTCTCTCTCTCTCTCTCCCTGTCACCTAATAAAATGGATCCCTTGTTTAATTGCAGTCCTGTATTAGGCTGCTGGGATCAATAACATATCACCTAGTCAGACTATGTAGCTGGGAGCAGAGACAAAGATAAAGAGGTCTTGTTTAGGGAACAATGGCGCCCACCCCTATTTTATATTAAACAAAAACCTCTACATTCACACACCGACAATTGGAATATATATGATCATACTGCATATAATGTGGTTCTTCCCTGTCTGGGACTATAATTATGGGATTGATAGACTTTAAAACTGAAATAGTCACACAAAATTATTTCCGTAGACAGAAATGAAGACCAACAGCATAAACACATTTAAAATACATCTATAATTCTGTATTCCTGTATTGTCAAACACTTGTTGTTCTTTGTTTGTTAGTATCTCGGCCTCCAGAATCAGTGTCACATTGCATTTATGGCTGAAACTGAATAAAATAAGATTAAAATAATAACGTGGGGAAGATGCAATGATAACTTAACAGCTTTATAGGACAGGTATTAGGCTATTTGACATTCATATTTATGATTATCATATCAGATGTCTTCGGTTTTGTAATGACATAACGTTGCCTAATTGCTTTAATAAATGGGAAGGAAATGTTTTCGTCGTGTCACACTGAGGGCAAAGCTAAAGTTCCAGCAAGTCAGGGGAGTCAGCAGCTTTACCCAAGGACGAACTACGTTTAAGTTCTTGACACTAACTGTTACATTGATATTCCGGATAGTGGATACATTCTGACGACCATAACCCACAATGTTTGAAACAATGTCGCCATTAAAACACAGGACGACAATGCCAGCAGCACACAAAGCTAATGAGCTACATTTGCCAGCTAGCATGCTAATCTTTTCTACATGTTGTTGAGCTTACCATTCAATCTTATGACAAACTGCCGGCGCGTTTTATCGTGTTCTACGTGGATGGGAGTGCTGATGGCGTCGATGACACTGGCCTGTGCTGCCTGTGCCATTGTGGCTTTGCTACAGTGGAGGTTATTGCTGTGGAAGTGTACAGCGGTGCTCAGGAGAAATGGCTACATACATAGATCAAAGCAAAACACTCCACGCCAAGGATATCAGCTGTGAGATCACGTGACGCCGAACCAATCGGAGCCCACAACGTCATCCGAGGAGGAAGCGACTACGTATAACAGTAACAACAATAGTGGTCAATAACAAAAAACCTCAAGATGACGACGTTAAACGCTGGCGTCATCATATGGACGTCATCGCAATGAGCACATTACTAAAAATGTTATTGGCATGACCAAATTATAGTAGTGGACGGTTTTTTTGCACTAACATAACTTAATAGAGGCTTCGAATGAGTGTAAATTAAATTTCTACACTATCATCACAGTGCCGCACCATGTGTCTCTGATGTGATCACTTCCTAGGTTTGTGAATTTCCCCTTTGTGGGGCGATTATTTTATCTCATCCTCCAAGTGGGTGCATATATTTGTTTGATTTGCACCCTTCTGATATATGAGGCCATTAATGTGTGGAGACCAAGTCAGTGCAGTAAAAACCTGCACAAGTCGCTAAGTCAGGACTCTTCAGGCCTCTTTGGAAGCTCAGGCTAATTGATTTCTCTGTCGTGTGGTCCAGCCACAGATTGATTATCTCTGCAGTTGGTGAGGTTGCATCTCCTTAGATTAGAATGGACCGCCTATGTCTGATGGCTTTTCAATGCTTAAGTGTGATTAGGTTTCAGCTACACGCAGTGTGTGTGTGTTTGTGTTTGTGCGTTGGCTGGATTGGTAAAGAGTGTAATTTGGGTTGGGTGTTATCAGTAGGTGTGACATTTTACTCGTAAATACATTCTAAAAAACAAAGAGCTAACAGGAATTTATTTAGAGAATTGTTATTTGTCAATTATTTTCTTTCCTTAAAGTACAAGCAGCATCCTTGGTGCTTGGACACATTGGAAGTCGTCAAGCTGGAAGCACTAAACACAGTCTTGGAAGGAGCGTCAGTGTCACTCCTGGTAAGAAGGTTGGTGGTTTGAAAACAGTCAACATCAGCAGGCTATCAAAAGAGCAGCTGTTCACCTCTGCACCAGCCGAAGCTCGTTCTCCCTCCACAGCTCCTCTCCCTCTGCTGCTCCATGCACGAGAAGAAGCAGCTCGCTCAACAGACTCGACAAACGTGTCCGTGGGGACGGTAGGACTCAATTATATTAGTTTGCTTTTGTGATGTAGATGTGTGCATTGTTCTGTGAATCCTGTAGAAAATTAAAACAAGGAAATGATGATAAATAGCACTACAAATGCTGTATCCCAGTTGTTCTACTATACTATTTAATACAGTGAAATCAGTTCCATGAGACACTACAATTGTGGAAGTATTCTACACTTACTTAAAGTTGTCAGCTTTGGCATTGCAGTAAAAGATTCTGAACATGTAAATGCTTATATCTCACATAAAGACCAGACCTGGCTCAGTCCTGGACTCTGGACCGCTCTCCTCTCTTCTCTGTCATTCCGTCAACAAAACAGTGTGTTTCATCATTACGGGTTCCTCTCCAGTCTCTTCCATTTATATTAGATACTGTAATTTTAACAGGGGTAACAGAGAATGATGTGATGGTGATAATGCTGAGAAAATGGAAGGAAGCATCTACTCCAACCCACAAGATTCTTCCTCTTCTGTGGTCTCTACTACTGCTTGTCATCATCACTGCAACAAAGTAAAGACACAGGTACTTGTGATTATACAACAACTAAGCATCCTAAGTAAGTTCCTGTAACTTAGATATTTGAGTTTTAAGGTTATCTACTAACAGTTTAAATGAGAATTCTGCTCAATTATACAACATGACTTCAAATATGTTCAAACAACAATGGATGTAGGGAGGAGGATTCATGGAACATTTTAGTTGCTGCTCTCCCCTGACAGACCAGAGATGGAGTTTTCACGCTCTGTGCCATGACCTCTGGCCTCAGACACAACTGGGTCCAAGCTGTGTTAGAGAACGTGAAGCCCACTCCAAAACTCAACGCTGATGTCACAAGGTAAATGTCCAATTTTAACACAGTTATTAGGCAGATATGGAAATAGTAAAAATGTACAAATCATCAATCAAATAAGAGAATAGTCAACTACTAAATAAAGTCAAGTTGCAACAACAGATGACCAAACTGTATATTACTTGTGTTTTTATTCATTAACATGCTTTTTTTCTTCTTTCTGCTTCTCTCTTCTCTCCTCTCTCTCTCTCTCTCTCTCTTTCACAACCTATGATGCGATTTGTACTAGCCTACATTGCTGTTTGACATCATCCTGTAAAAACTGTATTTACCCTATGACATCATTGCAATTCCAATCTACTTGTACTCTACCTGAGGGTCTATGTATAAAGTTTAACAACAACAATAGTAGTGATAATACAACCTTCCTTCTTTCTCTCTAAAACCAAACCTGTTTGTGTTGTTTTATCTCCTCCAGCTCCCATCCAGAACAAAGGATTCCTGTGACACCCCTGGGTCCAGACACACTGTCAGCTCAGGCTGGAGGAAATGCAGCGCAGCCCAACATACAAGGACGCTGTGCAGAGGAACAAGATCAAACCTTTGACTGTGCAGAAGATACTCAAGACCAGCAGGCAGACAAGGAGCCCAGTGTGCAACCAGAGAGAGATGAGGCATCCGCAGGTGGAAACTCTCAATCATCTCCTGTCTCCTCTTCTCAGATGTTCTCTGCAGTGTCCTCCTGCATTGTTCAGCCTCTAATTAACCCTACGCAGGAGGAGGTACACATGGATGGAGATGACTTCAGTCATCAATGTTCACTCCTTGCTGGAAATACACAAACAGGTGAAACAACTTTGGGACAATGTCATTATAGTATCTTTTGGTTTCAATAAACGATTAAGGTCCTAATTGGAATTTGTTCAGCTCATGGACAGGGAAACATTTGGCTCATGGCTGTAAGGAAGATTTCTCTCATTCACTGTTTCCAGACTACCTCAAATGATTAGAGAACAAATTGCTGATGCAGTTTCTACATGCAGGTCTGGCTGCATTCAGGCACTCAGGTTTTAAGGTGCTATTAACAAAAATGCTGCTATGGCCGCAGGAGCAGCATCACAAAACCTCCCTGGACGGGCTGTCCCACAGTATCCAAGAAGGAATGAATGTGTCAGTATCAGATCATCATGTTATGTATGACCATGTACTGAAACAATGTGTGTTTGACCTTCTGTGCATCAGGTGTGAAAGGAGCTGGAAGTGACGGCTGTAATAAGTCTTCAGTTGGACATTCAAACACGGGGGCTGAAATTGAGCAGGCGTGGCAGCAAACTGAAACCCCATCATCCACCAACGCCATCTCTGAGTGTGTGAAAGGGAAAGCAAAAATGGACTGTCAACAAGAAATTGGGCAACTTGCCAAAGAGGTGAGAATGTGTGTTTGTTTGTGTGTGTGCATGTGTGTGTGTTTTCAATAATCTCATGATGTTATAACGATAATGATGCATCAAACAGAGCAGGAGCCAAAAGCAACCTCAGGTGTCACAGTTTTTAAGGTTATCTAATCCTGTTGTTGTCCTGCAGAAAGGTCCTGCAGCCTCCGCCTCGTCCTCAGAACAAGCCGTGACTTTACAGCATCTGCAGGAAACCGACTGTGATTTGCACTTTGAGATGGAGGCACAAAGAAAGAGGCAGGGGGAAGCCAGAGAGGCCGATCTGCTGAGGAGAGTAGATCTCTTAGCTCAGCAGGCACATGTGCTGGTCACAGGGGACGCCACAGCACTTGCACAAGCTCAACTAGAACACGATGGCAGGCGTTTTCACGAGCAGCGAGCAGAGTGGGAGCGTTACGTTTCCTCTTTGAAGACCCAGCTGAGCGTCAGCGAGCAGCAAAGGAGGGACGCTGAGTTACACTTGGTGCAGTTGCAGCCAGAATCCCTGAGTTACAAAGACGTCCAGCAGGAGTCTAAAAGCCTGCGGAAGCAACTCAAAGAGGTAACCGCTCAACTTCACGCCAATGAGGACGCACAAGCCCAGAAAGAGGCTCGGCTGCAGAAGCACCTGCTCCTCCTTCAAGCAAGTCAGGAGAGAGAGCGGAGGAGTTTGGCTGGTCGGCTGGCGCAAGCAGAGCAATACTCTCAAGACCTTCAGGGAAGACTGGACAGGGCTGAAGAGCAGGTGGACAGTCTGAATAAGAGTCAAATCTTGAGCAGGGAAATCGAGGAGGCTCAGCTGCAGCTTCAAGAGGAGTTGGCTTGTACGATATCCGCTGTACAGAAGCTACAGGAGGAAAGAGAGGAGTTCAACCGTCGCTGTCAAGAACTGCAAAACCAACTGTGTGAGGCAGACGGGGAGGTGAGCCGGCTGCAGAACCGCCTGGAAACAGAGGAGACACACTACTACAACCTCGAACACTCGTATGAGCAAGTTTATGAGGAACTGCAGCTGGCGTTAGGGCGGATACAACACCGCGAGACTGAGACGCAGAACATACGAGAAGGCTATGAGCGGCTCCTTGACAGTAAGGAGCAAGAGCTTAGTGAGGTCTTGTTGAAGTTGGAAGTGTTGGGGAATAGCCTCGAGGAGACAGAAACAAAACTGAATGAAGCATTGAAAGTTTGCATCTGTGCCTCTGCTCAGCTGGAGCAGAACGAGAGACAACAGACAACTGAGCCAACGGAAACATACAGCGAGTCCTCTGAAAGCCTGAACGCCACAGATGCTCAAGTAAACAGCAATCACTCTCACGCAGAAGATGGAGGAGACGACCCAGAAAGGTTTATGTCGGTGATCCGGTTACTGGAGACCAAACTATATGTGACAGAGGAGAAGCTCAGGGACATCACGCAAAGCCTGGAGGGACACCGGAGCCACATCGACTGCCAAGACCCCCAACTCTGCTCCCAGCTCACCCAGAGCCGAGCCACCGCCCAGCACCTCAGTCTGCTGCTCCACAGTCAGGCCAAGCAGAGCCGCCGCTTCGCCCGGGAGACAGAGAAACGCTCCAGGGTGTTGGTCGATAGGTTTAGCGTTGCATTGAAAATCGTACAAACCTGCACAGAGAAGCTCCAAACCAACACTGCAGCTGGTATTTCTGAGATGGAGATGCAGCTCGCCAGTGCTGCTGCCTGTCTCCAGCAAGGAGAGAAGCATGCAGAGGAACAACAGCACGAATCACACAATGCCAGCAAAGAGGAGAGTAAGATCATGAACGAGGAGACATTTGACGGAGATGAGATAAGTAAATTAGTGAAAACTTTACAGTCGGAGGATTGTGCGGAAAGTGTCGGCAGAACTCTAATGAACGAACTCTTTATAGTAGAGAAACTGGTGTCTGTCCTTCAGAGACAACATGGCCGAGTACACACCAAGTCCCGAGTACATGTTGGGGATGTGGCACACAGATACAAAAGCATAATCTCCCAAATGATTTGCTTAAAAATGGAGAAAGTCAGAGCACAACATGACAACGCTGAATCTTTGGAGAAGGCCGTTGAGAGAATCTGTGCTGAATCTGAGCTCATGTACGCCGCCATGGAATGTCAGCGGCAGTACGAGGGAGTAAATGATGGAGGAGTGGAGCGTCCTTTGAAAGGACTGGTGATGCAATGCAACGACACAAGCATCCATCGAAAGGGACCGGAAGGTATCCGCCCCCAAGGTTTGACTGATGAGGGTAGAGGTTTTGAAAAAGCTGCAAAGCCCCTTGAGATGGATCAGTCTGATGCTGAAGAAGCCGAATCAGAGAAAGAACCAGACTGGATAGAGAATCTTGTATCCCGACTGCAAAGAAGGGCTAAATTCTTGCGCCACATCTGGCAGGAGATCCTAAATTGCAATGGTGAGGATAATTGGAGAAGTGAGGCTGCGAGAGACTTAAAGTGGGTGCAGGAGCAGGTAACGCTGATTTATCTGTCTGAGAGGTTGTGTTTACATTTAGAGAACGAGATGCAGCGGAGTAAACGGTTACATGACGGACTGCAAGCCGAGTGCAAAAAGCGGGAAACGACGTTGAAAGACACGTTACATCAGCTGAAGGAGGACATCAGAGTCTTAGGAGAAGAGTTAGGGAGTGCCAAGGAAAAGGTCGTATCAGCAGAGACTGAGAAGCAACAACTCCAGGAACACATACGTGCGATTGAGGATCGTCGAGAGGAGAGGATGGAACAACTGGAGAGAGAATTCCAAGCAAAGATAAGCGAGCTGCAGGAGATTCACGAAGAGGAGATGAAGCGTTTGGTCAGCCACTATTCAAAGTGCTCTTGCCTTTGTAAAGAGAAACACAACAAATCCTGCACAGAGGCCTCCTCCTCACCAGAACAGACTTCAAACTCATGTCCCCTGCAGAAGGAGCTGATAATGGAGAGACCCAACAGACAGGCCAGAGTGTCACCCCTGGGTGCAACCGCAGAGCCGGACACAAGAACCACAGAGGAGCTCAGGACCGATACAGCGGGAGGAGATGCAGTTGAGACGGACGAAAGATACCAGAAGGAGCCTGAGACAGTCAAGGTAACACTTCACCATTTACTCTTATGAACTGTCAATCACTATGTTGATGAACTACTTACATACTTGTATCCAGGCTCCCTGCGATGGAGATCTCAGCAGTGTGGAGGAGAAGCACAGGAAGCTGGTCAGTGATCTACAGCAGCAACATCGGCTGCAGGTGGCGACGCTTCAGAAGGAGAAAAACAAACTGCTGCAGGAAGAGATGGCTGCCACAAGGGCCGGTAGGAGTCTGTCTGCCTGCCTGTCTGTCTGTCTGTCTGTCTGGCTGGCTGGCTGGCTGGCTGGCTGGCTGGCTACTTACCTACCTACCTACCTACCGCTCGCATTTGGACTGAAACAATGGATTTCTTTGTTGCACTTGTGTGTTTCTTACAGCCATTGTAGCGGTAAGGAGATTTCACAAAGAGGAGCAGGAGAGAAGTCGACGGTGTCAGGATGTCAGGGAGAGCTGTGACATCACTCAGCTGCACACTGAGTATGAGTGAGTGACTGCTGCTCCTTCTACAGCATTTTAATGGTGTTTAGGGGGAAACCCATTGGAAAGAGCTCAGTTCAGGATGTGTGTGTGTTGCGTTGACTTTGCTTCTGCTTTGTCACTACAGGAAGGAGATGCGGCTGCTGCAGAAGGAGCTGGAGGTGTTGTCAGTTCAGCACACTCAGAAATGCCTGGAAAACTCTCAGCTGAGTCACAAGCTCCAGGATGAGAGACGAGCCCTGACGCGGTGCCAGAAAGAGAACGAGGAGCTCAAATCCAAGCAGGCAGGCCACAGACCTTTCATTTTAGGAAATCTAATCTGAAAACCCTTTTTTTCACATCTATTTGATGATATTCCAGGTGATTCTGCGGGCCGAGGACGCAGAGATGCAGTTTCTCAGACAGGAGGCTCTTTCCCTGCAGGAGGAGCTGAGGATCGCTCAGACGGTAGAGATAGATTTTGAAGCGTCTTGGAGAAAGAGACGAAAACATTGGCAGAGATCATAATTCATGTGAAATTGGTTTTAAAAGTCGATGCTGCCTCACTGAGATATGTCTTTTATTAACTAAGCTCTGAACATGTGTGTATTATGTTTGTGTGTGTGTGTGTGTGTGTGTGTGTGAGTGTGTGTGTGTGTGTGTGTGTGTGTGTGTGTGTGTGTGTGTGTGAGTGTGTGTGTGTGTGTGTGTGTGTGTGTGTGTGTGTGTGTGTGTGCGTGAGTGTGTGTATGTGTGTGTGTGTGTGTGTGTGTGTGTGTGTGTGTGTGTGTGTGTGTGTGTGTGTGTGTGTGAGTGCGTGCGTGCGTGTGTGTGTGATAGGACAAAGTGTACGCCCAGAACAAGCTGAAAGCACTCAATGCCAGCCGCCCGGGAGAATCTCAGCGTGAAGTCGCTGATATCTGTGAGGACTTGGAGTTCGCCACTTGGTCTCCCAGCAGGGGTCGTCCCACTCCAGACCCGGGCGGCGGTGAGACACTGTTTCATTTAACCGTGTGTGTTACGACAGTGATAACAATCTGAAAAAAAGCGTCCATCTTTTCAGCTTACAAACATGTTGAACCTCATAAAGGGTTAGTTTGAGTGGGATGATGTAATATCTTCCTCTCTCTTCTCACAGCCGCCTCGTCCCGTCTGATCAGAGGTGTGGGATCAAAGGTAGATTTTCATGCCAGCCTACACACGTCTAGTCTCGGCTCATTTCCATTTTTCTGATGTGCCTGATCAAAGCTCACAGCGCCTCTTTGTGTCTCATTTTCATGTTTTTCCTTCCAGAGCTTAACAGAGGGCCTGACTGTGCAGGAGAGGATGAAGATGTTTGACTCGTCATAAATCTGCAGAGGAATCTTCTGAATGCTTTGAAGTAAAACCATTGTTTGGTGGTTAAATTGTTTTAAATTTGCTAGTACTTACAAGTAAAATATCCATTACATTGCTTCATAAATAGTTAAAAGATAAAAAGTTAGGTGAAGGATGAGGTATTCTCCACTAGAGGGCGCAACAAACACCAGCTGGAATCAAGTACCTGACTGACTACTTGATTTTGAAAACAGTTTTTTAAAATGTTTCATTCATTCATTAACTTTTACTATTTTAGCTTTAACATGAGCACTAAGACAATAAAACACACTTAATAAAAAAACACTTTTGTGTAATTATTGACATTAACAAATTGTTCACCTATGTGGCTAGAAACCAGGTGTTCAGTCACGGGAACAATGGAGCAAATCCAAATACATGCGAGTAAATACACAGCATCACAAGCGTCACAAATAAACAGAACTTGACATGTTACACCACAAGAGTCCAGCTTTAAACCTCAGGGATTTCCACCCTGGATCACACACTCACACACTGCACGTCACGTGTCTGCCATCCTCGCTGAATACTGAGGTGGCTGACACGCTAGGGACACACACACACACACACACATTATGAACCACACGGTGTGAAAACTTGTCGCCAAAAACCTGACAAAGTGCAAATGAGGACGCAGATGAAGCAAAACACACGGATCCTACGGCACCGGACACACACCTCATCAGCTTGGGATCATATCTTGCACCGAGTCCGTCCACGAGGTGATAACACAGATAAGTAAGCTGAATTTAATAAGAAAGGACTCACTGCACTTTACCCGGATGTGTTATATACTACAGCGTACCAGGGGGATGAGCTAAGCGCTAAATGTAGCTTCTCTATTAGCGTCCAACTTAATGCAATGGAAATATCCGTAACACATCACACACATATTTAGAGATTTGATTTCTTTCTCAATAATAAATCTCTCAGTGTCTCTGCAGAGGCCGTGTCCTCAGAGGAAACATCACACCTCGTTAAAGCTCAGTACTCATCTTTCCTCCGCTGGGATTCCACTGTGAGAAACTGACACTTCAGAAGAACAGCTGATTCTTCATCTCATCTCTCAGCTCCACCTGGCAGATGATTGCTTTTCTTGCCTGCTGTGACTCTTTAAACAACATGTCGCCCCCAACACTCCTGCAGATCAGAGACCAAGGTACACAAATCTGCTTCAGGGGAGTGTGAGACATGTAAAAACTTCAAAAAGCTTCCAAATCGGACATTGCTGACCAATTCTAGTCCAACATTGCAGTTTCAGTCAAATGATAGGATGGTTGATATTAAAGCAACAGGGACATTTCTGCACCTTGGCTGGTCTTATAGCCTCTGGGTAAAATACAAACCTGGTCTCAGGGGAACAAGGAAGCACAAACCAAGCAACACTTTCTAGGCCATGAACCTCTTGCTCCCTAACCACATCTGCTTATCTGTGCAACTATCTTATGGTTGTTCAATTAAGCTGACCTCTGTCTCTTTTGGTCAGATGTGCTCCTCTCCTCTGCTCCAGACTCCTAAATATCTCTATTTACACACACACACACACACACACACACACACACAACATTTATCTGCATCCAGCATTTTTTATGTTTATCATATTAATATCTGGGTTGTTTACATCAGCTGTCTTTGTCCATAGGATCTCTGTGTTACCGGGCAGTGAGGTCATCTCAGTGCTGTCGCTCGCTGGATAACCACTAGGCTGCAGTGTGTAACTCTCTTAGAAAATGAGAATTCAGTTGAAGGTGTTATTGCATGTGATTACAGTGAAGTTCATGGACCCTGTGTTAGCTTGTAGCTTTGAGCTTTAGGCAATTTGTTCCTCTGTGCCAAACTATTTTATATATAGTCAGACTCTCGGGACAGAAATATACAAATTCCTTAATATACTATCAGGATCAGAACCGTTAAAGCTTAATTACTTCACGATTTCCCCTGGGAGTTCCTCAGATTCTGGCCTTCATCAGATGAAAACTAAAATGTTATACCGGACAAAGTAAGAGCGTCACACACTTACAGGCTCATACTTATTTAGAGATCTCAAAGGGGAGAATAAGGACTAGTCTCAGGTTATTTCTGCATTCCTTTGTGTGTAAAAGCAGTGTGTGTGTGTGTGTGTGTGTGTGTGTGTGTGTGTGTGTGTGTGTGAGTACGCACACCTGCCTGTGGGGTTTGTGCTCAGTCGAACTGCCCCACTAAGACTCCCAGTCCCATGACTGATCAGTGGCTGATGTAGAAACACCAGTACACAGATGCACCTGCTCAGTGTTCAGCGCTGTAAAAATAAGTGGCCCATTTAGTCATGCAAAGATCAATTGTTGCTTCCTGTAAGCAGTGCAGAGACGCTTCCCTGCCCCAATGATACACTTCAGACGTGTTCACACTGCAGTGCTGCAATGCCAGTGTGTGTGTGTGTGTGTGTGTGTGTGTGTGTGTGTGTTTAAAATCATCTCATTTGGAAGACGTGAGTATTTGTTCATGTCATGGATTGAAGCCAATTCAACTGGAAATTGTCCATGGCTCCTGGATTTGCTGATGCTAGAGGGACATGGTTGACATAGAAGTCCCTATGTTGGTGATATGACATCATCATCTAAGGCCAAATAGGCTCACACTAGATCCTTTCTCACGCGTGTGAAGATGTGAAATGAGGGAGGTGAATCAGGTGAGTAGTGTTTGTGTTTGTGCTGAACTAGTTCAAAGTCACAATCGTGGGTAGCAGCCAGCAAGAACAGAAGCAGTGAGTGCATGCTGGCCTAGTTTCTCCATATCGTGCATCTCGTACACCCTTGGGTGCCCCTGGGACTCAAACCTATGCATTAAACAACAAACAATACATCCTGATCTAACTGTGTACTGTGGTCACCAGAATCAGGATCAGCTGTCATCATGTGGAGTTCTGTGTTCAATAAGCACCGCAGCATTACAGCGTGTTTACATAGGGATGTGATTGATTACATACTGATAGTGACTGATTAGATTAGAATCAGTTTCGGGGGTAGAAGAGGAAGCTATGGAGAGTCTGGAAATAAAGACCTCTGACAGCATGGAGTCATATCTGTGTTGTTTCATTCTAGTGTTCACTGTAGATTGGAGTTGAATCCTTCGTCTTTTGCACACATCATACTCCTATCTATTATAGCTCTTAATATTTATCATATACGGGACATTTAAGAGGGCGAGAGGCTCAACCAAACACACTACTGACTATATAGTTATATATGATAGAATGTAAGAAGTGTGTGCCTGAACATAGAGGCGGTGAGCAGAAGCAGCAGGGGTGTTGGACTAAACAGACGGTTCCTCAGCTACATGCTGCTGATCCTGAGTGTCCTGCCAGGACAAGTGTAAACATCCGGTACCACTCAGGAACAACCCAAATCTCTGAATGAGCCTGGCATGTGCATGTGTGTGCGTGTGTGTGTGTGTGTGTGTGTGTGTGTGTGTGTGTGTGTGTGCAGATCAGCTCATATGTGATCAAGTGTGATCAAAGGCTGTGTGTGGTCTGGCCTGGCCCACTTAGTCCTGCCGCATTGAGCCGCCTTTAAATAACTTGGGACCGAGGCTTATGACTGCCAGTAAACACACACATGCATAACACACATAAATACAGACACATGTATTTTTCATAGAGTTCCTGTATTTACAAATTAGAAGTTTTTTAAAGCACAATTTTGAAGTAAAACCAATGCATCTCCACCTTAATGTCATAATGTTTCAACTGGAAGCCTGAAAGCTGAGGGTTTCTCACCTATCATGATGTAAAGAATGATGTCATTATGTAAACATTACAGTATCTGCAAATTTAAGGGGCGTTTCTTCACAATCAGCACATAATACTGCATTCCTCCTTGTTTTGTTGTTTTCTTGTGAATCGTCACAGCACTGTTGCCTCACTACTCACGTATGTGGGCTGTGGTCTTTCTATGGACTCGTTCTCCTTATAGCTGTCCAAAAACATGCCGGTCAGGTGAATTTGAAACTGTCAACACTACTACGAATACTATTAAACACAAAGGTCAAAGAGTGTTTCCAATTAAAACAGGGAATCTAATACCCGAGTGTGGTGGTCTGGCTTCCAGACACACTGCAGCGGTACGAGCACCTTCCTCCCGGTTCTCTGCTCCACCGTGGCCTCTAGTGAATCTGGGTCAGGACACAACTGGAGCTGCTGATCCTGTTTCTGTAGAGCGAAACTCTGTGTAGAAAAAAAAGAAGAGAAACTCCTGGAGAGACGGATTGGGGGATTTGGGGTTTTGGGGCCTTTAAGAGTGAAGAATGAGGCGAGGAAGCAGGTGTGGAACTGTTTTCCAGCAGCAGACAACCGGGCTGTGTCCCCTTAAGTGTGAAATGTGTGTACGTGCAGCGTTTAGGAGCAGATCTTACTGTGGGGATCCAACAATACCAGTCATTCCTCTCTCTCTCTCCCTCCCTCTCTCTCTCTCTCTCTCTCTCTCTCTCTCTCTCTCTCTCTACGCAAAAGAGAGCTCCTTAATTTTACACTTTAAAATCCCTTAAATCAAACCCAGAATTAATATGGAATAGGTCACTTTAAGGGTCTTATTTATTTATTTTTTTTTTTTTAAATATATAAAATTTTATTTATCTATTAGTTTTTTCTTTTTTTTTTTTTTATTTCTAAAGGTAAGTTAATTTATATTTATAGTTTCCTTTGTTCCCGTGCCTGAGGGCTTTATTAACTTAATTTATGATCTATTAAATTATCCTGAATCCTAATCTGGCAAATTAGATTTTATTCAGGCTCTTTTGACGCTTGTGTTCTGAGGTTATTGAATGGTTAATAGATTCTCGTTGAAAGTCTGTCGCCATGTGTGATAAATGTATTAAAAGGCATTTGGCTCCAATAATCAAAATATCTAAACCAACATGATTCATATTTAACAGATAATCTCTTTGTTTCTAGGTGGGTGGAAAATAAATATAAAAAAAAAAAAAACAACAGCTTGTCCACATTATACATTCATAAAGTTGAAATATAAAAACAGTTGATGTTTATTCTGCAGTTCACCCACTTGCTTCTTTCAGCATGAAGTTGCTCGCTGGTGCTGCTTCACCACCTGGTAGGAGAAGAGCAAATGGTGTCCAAATGCCAAGTATCTACAGTGACACTGGGCGAGGGAGGGGGAGGACCAGCTCTCGGCACTGAGCAAGAGTTTGGTGGATGTGGGATTCAGACTGGGATCTGCAGCAGAACAAGATCAGGGCAGCAGATTAGACTGAGAATGTCATTTGGATGCTTTTTAAGTGAGTAGGAAAATACCAACTTCACTGCTCCACACCTCCAGTCGCCTGATTTCTGCTCCTCTGCTGATCGGGCGGATAAAAATCAAGCTGAAAGTTTGGAGTGATCGGGGATGCCCTCGTTGGGGGGAGAAACGGACACCTTCAATCGAGGAGGGATAGACATGAAGACACTCTGTAGCCATTTACTTTGCTGTCTCACGAGGAGAGAGTGGTTCTACCCTTAGGAGGAAAGGAGAGGAGAGGAGAGGAGAGAGCTGAAGAACTTGTTGGGAAAAATGTGGAGATTGGAAGAAAAATAAAGGTGGAAATCTGTGTTCAACTGGAGCGTTTAAACACAAGGTAAGATACTTCTTCTGCTTTTGGATTAGACACTGTCAGCTCCCCGGCAGCTTTGCTTCAATGCACTGTGGATGATATTAATTAAAAGTTGTGGTCCCAGATCAGGTTTGATGTTTGGCACAGAAACGTAGATGGGAGCAGAGCAGGCGGAGTGGAGCTCCGGAGAGAGTTTAGGATCCGTTGCACTGAATATTAGATATTAATATCCCTCTGACAACATCCTGCCTCCTAGCAACTAGAGCATTCAGTAACAGCAACTGCATAACACACACACACACACACACACACACACACACACACACGCACACGCACGCAAACACGCAGAGGAAAAGTCACACATCTATTAAATTGTTTCATTCATGAGCCTGTTAGTGCTGAATCTTTTCAATCCGATGTTTTAATCTGTACATTTTTTACTCACCTGCTCCGTGTTTTGAATACAGCATATGACAAATGTAGGACAAAGTATCCAAGCGATGGTATCGCCGTAGAAACAGCATCATAGGTGTCTCTCAGAGCATCTATGAAGCAACGTTGTCCAGAATGTCAACAGCTTTATCTGCCCACGTTTGGTGAAATCCATGGCTGAGACTTGTGATGCCTCCTCAGTAGGATGGAGGTGTAGGGGAGGTTGTTCACAGATGACATTTAAAAGAAAAAAGACAGGAGTAATGTGTCTCTCTAAAAGCAGCATTCTGGTTGTTGTTGTGGAGAAGCCAGTGAAGAAATATTCACACTGACATCGTTGTGTTATCCAAAGCCACAGGGACAGTGTTTGTGTAAAGTCACACCAATACTGAATTTATCATTTCAGGATTGTAAATGTCCTCAGATCACCCAGAGGGAGGGAGAATGTCACAATCAGTATGCAAGGCGAATACAAACAAACACACACACACACACACACAGTGCTAGTGTGAGAAATGTCATTAACACTCGGTCTCCCTGATGTGTGACCTGAGCGTCAAACTGCAAATCAAATGGCTTTTAGATTGAAACGGCCGTCCTTCTGTACGGAAAACATCGATGCTGCGGTCAAAACTAATGCTGGAACAGGATTTGTGGGATTTGATGGAGGAGCCGCTGTCTGGGTCGGCTGAAATCTGTAATCAACTTTCACTGGATAGACTCAGACTCTTTTCCTGTTCAAAGTCAAGAGCAGGATGCAAACAAATGGGAAACCGTACAGTGAGAGAATGAGGTTGGATGTATTTGTTTATAAAAGGTGAAAAGAAGCGCATCACTATCACATTTTATACTGTAAAGATACTTCAATCAATTATATCTGAGTATATAAATATACAGTACATACAGTTTATGGTAAAGGCTTGACAGAATGAGAAAGACAATCTGAGCATCTAGTTCAGAATAAACACAACGTTACATTCTATTCAGAGTTACAGCTTCACTCTGCTCTGACCTCATATCTGTGGTCACATATACACACAGTGTACACTTACATTTACACGAGACACTAACCTTATACATCTAAACTTTCCCACACGAATGTATCCTCCTGTATTTCTGTCACTCCCCGGTTCCAGGTCTCATCCCCTCTCCCCTCTCCCCCGCTCCCCTCGTCTCTCTTCTCTATTTTTCTCCCCCATATTATTTTCTGCTGCAGCCTCACGAGGGAATCACGCTCGGCCCCATCGCAGCACTCCAGCGCCTCTAATTGCGCTGCCAGCTGGAGGAAACAGAAAAATACGTCATATAAAATGGCAGGGCATTGGATTAGCCGGCTATTTCTGTATCTTGTTGACCAGAGAAAGGTGTATTGTATATACCAGCTCATTTCCAGCAGAGCAGAGCAAAGAGAGACGCGAGACAGGAACAATAACAAACTCAAAATCCAGTGTTGTTGTAGATTTGTAGGTTTTAATGCAATGAGAAAACTTATTCCCTCTATTTCACACTGCCAAAAGCTTTTTTCAATTTTCAAGCCTTTTTGAAAACAGCAAATTCAAAGTATGCCACTTGTTTGTCACACATTGTGTTGTAGAAAGTCATTTACTCTGAGTGACAGATCAGTCATTCAGAAATCAGGTGTCCCGTGTCCGGTCAGACGACATGTTGACTAATCTGGTGTCTCTCTGTCTTCTTCACAGGCAGCAGCTTAGTCCACAGTGTGTGTCGGACACAGCTGTGATCCTGGTGTGTTTTGCATGAGCCGGGCTGATACGGCGGAGCCTCACGGCTGCGGTCCACTGAGGCATGAGTGTGGGAAGACCCCACCGCCACAGCTCCCAGTCCCGTGAGGAAGGCCTGAGACTCGGCGCCATGCCTGCCGTGGGAATTTTCGGCAATGGCAAGATTCACACCAGACGCAAATACCGCAGCCGCTTCGTCAGCAAGACGGGCCAGTGCAACATCCACTTCTCCAACATGGACGAGAAGTCACAGCGCTACATTTCAGACATTTTCACAACTTGCGTGGACATCCGCTGGAGATACATGTTCCTGCTGTTCAGCCTGGTCTTTGTGATGTCCTGGCTGTTGTTTGGTTTGGGATACTGGGTCCTCGCCCTCCTTCACGGTGACACGGAGCACGCTGAGGGCGATGAGAACTTCATCCCGTGTGTCACACAAGTCAACACCTTCGTAGCTGCGTTCTTGTTCTCTATTGAGACGCAGACGACCATCGGGTACGGTGCCCGCTGCGTGACTGAGGAGTGTCCCACTGCTGTCTTCCTCGTGGTCTTCCAGTCAATCGTGGGATGCATCATCGACGCTTTCATGATCGGTGCTATCATGGCCAAGATGGCGCGGCCCAAGAAGCGCGCAGAGACTCTGCTCTTCACCCACAACGCTGTCATCGCCATGCGTGACGGGAAGCTGTGCCTCATGTTCAGGGTCGCCAATCTGAGGAAGAGTCACATTGTGGAAGCTCACGTTCGGGCACAGCTGGTCAAGCCGCGTTACACGGAGGAAGGCGAGTACATCCCCCTGGATCAGATGGACATGAACGTAGGCTACGACAAAGGCACCGATCGCCTCTTCCTGGTCGCTCCGCTCACCGTCGTGCATGAGATCGACGAAGAAAGTCCACTGTTTGGCATCAGCAAGCAGGACCTGGAGACGTCAGAGTTTGAGATTGTGATCATCCTGGAGGGGCTGGTGGAGGCCACCGCCATGACCACGCAGGCCCGCAGCTCTTACTTGGCCTCGGAGATCCTGTGGGGCCACCGCTTCGAGCCGGTCATCTACGAGGAGAAGAACCAGTACAGGATCGACTACGCCTACTTTCACAAAACGTTCGAAGCGCCGTCCACCCCGCGATGCAGCGCCAAAGACATGGAGGAGAGGAAATTCCTCACATCTGGCGCCAACTCCTTCTGCTACGAGAATGAGTTGGCCTTCATCAGTAAGGATGAGGAAGAGGAGCGAGATGCTGAGAAGGAGGACGACGGAAATGGTTGTTTGGATCAGGCCGCCGCCGCCGCCGCCGCCGCCGCCGCCGCCGCGACACAAGACTCCCCTCGTCGAGAATCTCGGATGTGATGTCCGGGCTGTGATTTTCCGCCGCATCCTTGTTTCGTTTTGTAGTTGTCAAGGGGACGCGAGTGAAGACTGAGGTGCTGAGGAGAGAGGAAGAACAGCAGTAACAGCGTCCCCAAACGAGGACAACAGGACTTCCTCAATGGGAAACGTGTTCCTCCTCTGAGATGGCTCAGGAGCTTCATGAAATGCAAACAGACTCGGTTACATTTCAACTTCAACAAACCACTCAGATTACAAAGTGCATGACCATAGCATAGTTTTGTATCTTCAGTATTTTCAGATGTGATGACGGGACTGACGTTTAGAATGTTGTTTCCAAAAAGCAAATCTGTGGAATATTTCCTCAGACGATGAATAACTTCACATTCACAAATGATACGACCACGGCGTAACCATGGGAGACACGCGTTGAAGCAACGTCAGGCGTCGTTTTACCGCCAAACCGTGAACTGAATTTGAATTTGAATTTGAATACGGTGCCACATATGAACACAGAACACACACACACACACGCACACACACACACACACACACACACACACACACACACTATTTTCCTTTGAATGTAACATACATATTTGCGTTTAAGACGATAAAAGGGTCAAACAAGCTCAGACAAACTTTGGTTTTGCGCCAAAGTTTGACTGGTTTAAAACAAACAAACAGCTCCGTTGATTTAACAATCAAAAGTTCTGATTTCTCAAAAAAAAAAAACACCCAGGATCAGTTTGTGATTTGCACATTTGTGTTCAATATGGTCGATATTACGGTAGGTGATTCCTGCCTCCTTCCTCCCTCCCTTCATTCCTTCCTTCTGTCTTTGCTTGCTTCCTCATTTCCTCCATCTGTCTGTCTTTCCTTCCTTCCTTGCTACATTCTTTCCTAACTCATTTCCACCCCTTACTTCCCATACTTCCTTCCTCCATTCCTCTACTGTCCTCCCTCCCTCCCTCCCTCCCCTCCTCCCTCCTTCCTTGTTAGTAGGACAGATAATAACACTATCAGGTCAGAGTGTGTATACCACTAATCCCAGGTGAGATGAATTAGTTTGTCAAACCTGAACCTCCATGTGGGTTAAACTTTCACACCTGACTGCCATTTCAGCAGATTTCGACACGTTTGTATTTATATCTCGCTGACTTGTGCTCTTTTGCAAATATCAGCTTGCTCTAGAAAACAAATTGTTATTCCACCAAGAGCGTAGGAGGGGGAATAATAATCTGTAGATTTATCAGGAACTCCATTGTAAATAAATCAGAGCTTTCTGGTTGAATAGCGGCTATAAGCTTCAGTGAAATCAGTGTTAATACCATGAGTCGCTTGAACAAAGCAAGATACTGGACTGTGTGATGGACTGATTGACTTTGACCACTTTTGAGCCGTCTTCCTCTTCTGAGTTGCACTTTGTCTCCGTCTCCCGTGTGGGAAACCAAATAAAACATGTGAAAAAGAGAAACGTCTTTGTTTCTTTGTCCTTCCTTGTGGACGAACAGAATGTATTCATGGAGGGAACGGGTTTGATGAACACAGAGGGCTGGGCGCTGATACATAGCTGTGATTGGGTGTGTTGGTATCTGGTTGGGGTCAGAGGTTTCTGCTTTCACCCTTATGCAAGCCATCAGGCATGTCTTTGCGTATGTCCTGAGCAGACTTGGCAGCGCTGCTTGATTTCACTGCCCCATAACCTTGAACAACTGGCAACACACACCAGCGCAAACAACATCATGTTACTGTATCTGTGCAAGCGTGTTCAACGTGCCACTAAATGTGTCTTTGTCATCTGACTTGGGATTCATTTTCACGCATTAAAATGACAAACCGACTGCCCTGTCCAGACTCTCATCCATCAGAAAGAAAGACAGAGAAATACTTAACATTAATATGATAACACATTAAAATAGAAGGATAAGAATAAAACCAAAATAAGAATGAAGATAGAATTAACAAATGTGTAAAATATCAATGAAGAAAATCTTAATCTATTGTTGGATTCATTTCTTTTTAAACTCTGGGATTAGAAAATTGATTTGTTTAAAAGGTGAAGAATCATTTAAAGGAAAATATCATATATAATATCAACATTACAGTATATCTTAATTTCTAGATCATTAGAAAACAAATAAAATTAATATAAATAATTACATAAATAATTAATAATTGTAAACAGTAAAACTAATCAAATGCATACTTTAAAAACACATTGGAAAATAAACATTAAAATGCAATAAAAGAAGAAATTTCAATGTAATATCTCCTTTTTCACGCAGTTAACCGTCTCTATGGTTTTCTGTGCTTCGCTTAGCACTCAGTGGATCTCGACTTCCTCGCTGCGTTCTGTCCTCTGACGTGTTGTGTCATAAAGAGTTGAACGTTTCTCACCCACTCCATGTTGTTGGAGGACGAGGAGCCACTCTTGCAACACACAGAGTGGGCTGCTTGAGGGTTGAAACTGTCTGGAAATGCGATTTAGATCTCATCACATACAAACAAGTGAAGAAAACTAATCTTAACCTTTGTTTTCTTCTTCTTCTCTATCATTCAGGTTGATGCAAACATGAGTTAGGTCATTTGTTAGAGGCAATGTAAAAAACAGCCTTTTTGAGATGTTTTTAGTGATTGAGATCCAAAACTGGGGAATTGTTTACAATTGAACACACGTAACGTCTCTTTAATTAGTTTGCATATGGAGACGCAGAATCCTCCAGCTGAGCACATCACTCACACAGCAGTGGCTCCTGCTGCAGCCCCAGATCCTGCAGACATACAGGATTTGATTACAGCAACAGGCTGATTAGATTACAGGAGACTCACTGACTCAAATACCTGCAGCACACACAGAGCAACTGGAGAACTTCCTGCTGGAATGGAGGCGCAGAAAGGACCGCCAGCTCCTCCGCCGGCTCTCGGAGGCCAGCGGGGGTTAACTGGGTTTATACTGAGCCGAGCTGATTTATGGCAGGAAACTACATAATCAGTCTGAAAAGGTGGAGTGTGTGCAGTGATGGAGAGACGTTCACCTGCTGCAGATGAGGCCTTCATGCTTCCTCTCAGCTGAGGCTCATGATGACGCCATGTAACGCAAACAACATGAGACCCTCAACAGACATAGATAATAGAATAGATGAATTAGTTTGTGACCATTTTCCCAATTTTGTCATTATATTTGAAATATTTCACACACATTACAAAACACATGTATGTCTATGGGTGTACTAATCAAATTGTATTTGATTAGATATAATAAAATGATTCCACAATATTTAAAGGGCTACACACACACAGGCGTTTTATGTTAAGACTGGTCAGCCTTTGTTATTTTAAAGTTGAAGCACTGCTGGGTGCCCCACACTAATCAGGAGAGTCAGAGGGAAGGAGCAGTCTGTGCACACCCACACAGGCCTGAAAGGAGGTCCAATCAGCCAAACTGCGTGTGGGTGGAACATGAATCTGCATTAACATCGAGTACTTGAGCCAAAACCATAAACATAAACCCACAAAGTCTGCAGTGAGGTTGTGAGGAAGCGGTTTAGTGGCAGACGGGCAGCTGCAATTAGATTTGTTTACTGATGATAGTTTCCCCTCCGGACCGTCACACTTAAACACATGTATGTCTCTCTGCTGCCCCCATGTGGTCGACACATGTTATGACATTCAAAAGGAAGACTTCCTGTTTTACCAGGACGCTGTGGGTTTAGATTGTTTTGGTTTATTTGTTTAATGTCCATCATGTGACCAGGCGGCTCATAAACACTGTAAAAAACAAAGATACATTTTCATTATTAAATACATTTTATTACATAAATGACATAGGACAGTCTGGCCTTCAAACATAAAGAAAACATTGAACATCCTGTTGCAGGTATTTTGGTTAGGAGGACGTGCAGCAAACAGCCACGTGTGTGTCCTCCTGCGTTCTTCTGTTTGTTGTTGTAAGCATGATATCTGTCAATCACAATGACCGGGCACAGACACCCCGCCCCCCCTCCCGCCCCCCCGCCCCATTCCCAAAATCCCAACGTTCCGTTCCCTCCTGTCTCCTTCTCAGCCCCAGTTGAGCTTGTCTTCCTCTGTCATGGTTAATATATCTGTGACCAGGCCGGTGCCGATGGTCTTGTTTCCTTCCCTCAGTGTGAACCGCTGGCCTTTCTCCAGCACCATCGGCTGCCGCAGCGTCAGCATGACGGACGTGTCGTCGCCGGGCATCACCATTTCCTACGGAGCGGGAGAGAAAGGCGGCAGCGTGGAATGACGGCATGACGTGTAAACACACCTTGATGGACTTTGAACCTCAATTGTCATGAAATTACACAATAAAACAATGTTTCAAACACACACGCACACACACACTCACCATGCCATCAGGCAGCGTGACAGAGCAGGTCATGTCCCAGGTGAGAGAGAACATGACGGGCATGTAGTTGCTGACAAACGGCTTGTGTCTGCCTCCTTCCTCTTTACTCAGAATGTAAACCTGTAACACACAGACAGGTCGTCACTGACTCCACTCTGGACGGCTGGATTGGTTGATTGATCTTGCTGTTGCTGCTCCCGTACCTGTGCCTTGACCTTCTGGTGGGGCATGATGCACCCTGGTTTGCACATCACCATGCCTCTCCTCACGTCCTCCCTCTTGATCCCTCGGATCAGAGCGCCCAGCGTGTCTCCGGCCTCCGCCCGGTCCAGAGACTTATGGAACATCTCCACACCTGAGGGCACAGGGCTCCATGATTACATCAACATTACATCCTCTCAATGAAACTGCACTGAAGTTGCTGTACCTCCTGAACACCACTAGATGGCAGCGAGGGCTTTGGAAAGCTGTGATTTAAGTGGAGGCTCAGTATCTGTGTAAACTCCTGCTTCACTCACCTGTCACCACTGATTTAAAGCTGCGGTTGTGACCCACAAACTCGCAGTCGTCTCCCTTCTTGATGGTTCCCCTGTCCAGGGTGCCCGACACCACTGTGCCCCTGCCTGAAGAGACACAAGAGACACTGGAGGTCCAACATCTGTAACATCTAATGGAGGACAGTACTGAGTCTAACTGTCCTCTCCTGTCCTACCTGGGATTGAAAACACTCCTTCTATGGGCAGCAGGAAGGGTTTCTCCAGTTCTCGTTTGGGCAGAGGAACGTAAGAGTCCATGATCTCCAGCAGCTTCATCACGGCGTTCATACCGAGCTCAGGATTTCTGTTCTGCGGTGGAGCAGGAAATCATTTAGTTTCTCATTTACATACATAATCCAAAACAAATCATTTAGAGTCGAGGTGCAAACGTGGTCAGGCCTCACCTCCAGGGCGCAGAGGGCGGAGCCGATGACCACGGGCGTGTTCTCGCCGTCGTAGCCGTAATCGCAGAGCAGCTCGCGGATCTCCAGCTCCACCAGCTCCAGCATCTCCTTGTCCTCCACGGCGTCGGCCTTGTTGATGAACACCACTATGTGCTCCACGCCGATCTGCCGGGCCAGCAGGAGGTGCTCGCGGGTTTGGGGCATCTGGCCGTCGGTGGCCGCCACCACCAGGATGCAGCCGTCCAACTGAGCCGTGCCCGTGATCATGTTCTACAGGGAGAGGTCAGGGGTCAGGTCGGGCGTCACGTGGGGGAGGCGCGGTTGCCGACGGAGGCTTTACGTACCTTTACGTAGTCGGCGTGTCCGGGGCAGTCTGTGTGACCGTAGTGCCTGTTGGATGTGGTGTATTCAACACGAGAGGCGTTGATGGTGATTCCTCTGGCCTTCTCCTCCGGCGCATTGTCGATGTCCTCATACTTTTTGTAGTTGGCGCCGCCGGCATCAGCCAGGACTGAGGACCGCACCAGGACAGACAGAAATGGTTACATCTCGGGTTTCTACGCTCCATTGTGGCGTCTACTTGGCGTGGCTTCACGTTTGAGCGTAAAGCGATTCTACCTTTGGTGATGGCCGCAGTCAGGGAGGTTTTGCCGTGATCCACGTGGCCGATAGTGCCGACGTTCACGTGAGGTTTCTCTCGGGAGTACGTCTTCTTAGCCTCTGCGGCGAAGGTGCGGCGGCTCAGAGGGACGGCGCACTGCGACGCAAAAACATCACATTCACATCAATCCATCTGTGTGTGTGTGTGTGTGTGTGTGTGTGTGTGTGTGTGTGTGTGTGTGTGTGTGTGTGTGTGGATACTCACCAGTTTGTAGGCGCTGTGCCGGAGGCTCGGTGAAGAGAGCTGAAGGGCTGAAAACCATGAAACAAAAGTGGAAAGAATATTGTTATGAAGTGAACATTTAGTTTGTTTTGATTTTAAAAAGTGCTTAAGGTCGATTCAGCGCCAGAGTATTTCATTTCTCATCTATAAACTCAAACCTACAGCATCATCAGTACGCAAACTCACTATACAGCCAATAAATACAAATGTGCTTTTACGCATTTGGGACTTTTGTCATTATTTTTTAATTTCTTTGAACAAACACTGAAACGAGTGATCAGAAATATGACGTCAGATTAACTGAACGTCAATAATCATCGTCAGTATCATGGTTATTTTATAAACCGGTTACATTGACCTTATAATTTGTCAATCAGACACTACAGCAGCGTTTAAAAATAAGAGTTATGTTATTTATTTGTTGTTTATTGTGTGAATGAGCTTTTCTCGATCATGTGTTG
The DNA here is from genome assembly GCF_046128005.1 of Genypterus blacodes. Lineage (NCBI taxonomy): Eukaryota > Metazoa > Chordata > Actinopteri > Ophidiiformes > Ophidiidae > Genypterus > Genypterus blacodes. Next base: position 170,115 of record NW_027467082.1, read on the forward strand.
CGGCTGTTGCAGACATTTAAGCGGCTAATGTGACAGAAGTGAAGCTAACGGAGATCCTCAGTGACTCCAGGATTTTTATAATATTCTCCACTTGGTCAGCATTCAGTTAGCGTTGAAGAAGCTAAAACATTTCTAAATACGTTAGGGTATTTATGACTTAATTCCTGTGTGGTAGCTCTCGGTGTGTGATTTGTATGCTAGCTGTCGTTAGCACCGGTAACGTGACCTTGCTGTGCAGTATGAAGACACAGCATCATCTACTTCCTCTCGTTCTGTCACACTTCTACCCACAGAGAAAGATGGATCTCTGTGTGTATTATGTGTTAGCACAATAAGCCGGAGCGCTGCCAGATCAGACTGTTTGTAAAGTTTGAAAGATTCCGATAAGAGTCAAAATCGCAACTTTACCAGAGAAACATGCACGCAGTCCCACGAGCGCCGCCATCTTGGACGATTACACAAAGATGATCAGTGAGCAAGAGAGTTACCTTTCCAGCCGGGGAATATAAATACTTAATTTAGACAGAAAATGTTTTAAAAGCATATTTATTCAGTAAAGTAAAGTAAACATACAACGTAATATTAATGTCTTGTAAATATAATGTACATAAATCAATCAATCGATTCAAGTTCAACGATGTTGAGACTTCCTTCTGCTCGTAAAACAAATTTTCCGAACGTCTGAAGTTGTCTTTTCATTTATATTTTCCTAAATGTTGTTTTTATGCATATTTACGGTGTACCTATCTCCGAATCAGTCATATTTCAAATACATTTCACATAAAATATATTGAAAACGGAAACGCGGAACAGTGTACGAACATCATCTCTATCTCCGTGCTCTTTGGACAATTAGTATGACGTCATTAAAAACTTGATAGCGCATTCGTGTTTGGGTACGTCACTCATTTACCGTAACGGTATCAATATAGTGGCGCGTGCTTTTGTGCATCTTTTGTGAACGTGAATATTGTACCACGTTTGATCATTTATATAGCAATAATGACGCACACAGCGGTTTGAAACACTGGGTGTTTAAATTGCACTAAATTGGGGGGAAACGACTGAGGTTAAACAACTATCTGCCTGTTTTGTTTGTTATTTACGGTAAAGCATGGCAGCCTCCTGTTCCTCATGAGCTCAGTTAGCTAGAATGTTCCAGTGCCTTCATGTTTTAGAGTTTATAAGGATTTAAAAGAAACCGTGAGTGGATCATTCCGGCACGTTTCAAACGGATTGGAGTGACAGTCAAAGGATTATTAAGGATTTTACCAACGACACATAACAAAGGTGCGGACACACACACACACTCACAGATAGAGCTTTAGCCTCTTTTTATCAAACATGAGTTATGAAGGACCTCGATGTTGCTATAATTACTGTAATCTGACACTGACTTCAGTGGGAAATGTGAAATATAAGCTACCGGCTGTGTACAAAGTTAATATTCTTAAATCCTGTTAACGACCGGCACCGGACTTGTTATATGAAGATGTTACAAATGTTACTTTTTCTTTTCAGTTCGTGATCATTATGGCAGAAGACAGACAGGGCAGAAGATATCCTCAGAACCTTCAGGGAGTCCTACAGCTGGCAGTAGAAGCTGGTTCTGCTTCAGAAGGACCTGCGCCGATAGAACCCATGTCAGAAGAGGTAGGTGATGGGTGATGATCCCTGTCTTAGGGTTCGATCCAGGGGTGTGTGTGTGTGTGGTGGATGTCATCCTAAACTGTCTCCTGCTCTTTGCTCGTCTGTAGAGGAAAGTGTGGCTGAGAGAAGCTCTTGCAGACGTTTGCAGAGGACAGACAGACGAGGTGGAGCAGATGAAGCAGTGTCTGACCGCCCTGGGTAAAGAAGAAGTGACTGAACGGGAGCGAGAAGGAGAGGAGGAGATGGATGAAGAGGAGGAGAACGAGCAGGAATCAGCCTTTGAGATGCTGTCCGAGTTGTGTGAGAACCTGGACAACGCTAGAGGTTTGTCAAGCAACTGTGCGGGTCCAGATCAGAGGTTTGGGGCTCAAAGCTGCCTCGTGGGCTCTGTTCTGACCGTGTCCCGCCTTTCTCCTCTTCACAGACCTGATGGTTCTGGGCGGGCTGGATTTGTGCGTCTCCCAGTATCTGCGTCACAGCCAAAGCGGGTTGAGGTGGCGTGCGGCCCAGCTCATCGCCTCCTGCGCCCAGAACATGCCGCAGGTGCAGGTCCACCTGCTCAGCATCGGGGCTCTGCCCAAACTCCTGCAGCTGACAGACTCCGACCCCAACTCCACTGTCAGAGTGAAGGCCCTCTACGCCGTCTCATGTGAGTGTGTGTGTGAGAGCTTTGAGCGTAACAGAAATCACGATGTCACAAACACCAACGCCTCATTGTACGACTGCAGGTCTGGTGCGGGAGCAGGAGGCGGGACTGGAGGCCTTCCTCTCTCACGACGGCTTCTCGGTGCTGATGAGAGGCATGCAGTCGGAAAGCGAGAAGCTCCGGACGAAGTCGGCCTTTCTCCTGCTCAACCTGCTGACGGCTCATGCGGAACAGAAAGGTACAGATGTGTGTGTGGGCCTCAAAGTGTTGTCACAGGACACACTGATGAACTAATGAGAGCGGTGGAGGATTTACAGCTGTGACACACACACACACACACACACACACACACACACACACACACACACACACACACACACACACACACACACACACACACACACTGAATGAATGAACGATAAGAAAAGAGAGGATGAAGTTAGTTTGGTGGAGATGTGGTTCGCTGGTATTCAACCTTTGTTTACATTATCAAGCCAAGAGCTCCATTGTGCATCAAGTGTACAGTTTGAAGGAACACAGAGGTGAAGAAAAGAGAAGAAGAGCACAAGGAAACGTTACTATGAAAAGAAAAATCACAGGAAACTAAAACAAGAAAAGACTGTAGAAGATATTATGTCTATAAACGATTATAATCCAAGAGCTCATTGTGTGTGTGTGTGTGTGTGTGTGTGATAGGATATTAATCCCTCTTATCAGCTTGTTATGTCGGTCAGCCAGTGTAGTTTAGGCTGGTTAATGTGTTTGGAGTCTCGATCTTGTCCATGTTTGCATATTCAGCTGAAACACTCTGTACTTTGCCCTTTAGCTCCATGTGATTGATGGAACGATGCTTTGTCCTCCGCTGTGGTAGCAGAGCGTCTCTTAGTTGAGCCTTCACCCTCATTTCCCCCCCTTCCTCTTCCCTCCAGACACCGTGGTCTCCATGGGGATGGTGCAGCAGCTGGTGTCGGTCCTTCGCACGCCGCACTCGCCTTTCCACGAACACGTACTCGGCGCTCTCTGCTGGTAAGACGCTGCCTCTACCTCGCCCAGCGTCCTTCTCAGCGGCCCGCTCGCAGCTGTAACGTTTAACCGTGCTCTTTGTTGTCCACTGTGTGTGTGTGTGTGTGTGTGTGTGTGTGTGTGTGTAGTCTGGTGGAAGGCTGTCCACAGGGGCTCAGAGACTGCAGGAGTCCCTCGCTGGGTTTGGAGGAGCTCCTTAAACAGCGATCCAGAGATCTCCAAGGAAAGGAGGAGAGTCAGGTACTTTGTTCATGTTGAGCCTGTTAACCAACTCAAACTTGGAAGCCAAAGATGTCAAAGGTTCCTATCTATAAGCTGAGCAAAATGGATCCCCAGAATAGAATCTATCTTGAGCACTTGTGGACATTTCAGTTTGTTCAAGAGTCGATTGACTTCTGTGTTTTGCTAATCTCAGACTTTTCCTTCCGACAGGAGGAGCTGGACTTCTGTGATCGGTTGAGGGCTTCGTGTTTCCGCAAGCAACAGACTGATGAAAGCGGAATGGATCGCTGAACTCTTTATTTATTTATTTACCTCTCTCACTGTGGTAAAGGGCGTTAAAGACACACACATTGTGGATGTTAAGCTGCGTCTTTGTCCACAGTCAGCTGGATTTTTACTGTGTGTGGACGACGCAGATGTCTGACTGCTTGATTTCACTGTTAAACGTAACACCAAGCATCTCCGTTGCAGTTTGTTTTGTGTTGATTGAGCATTTTCTGCACATTCATGACTTCATTGAGTTGTCTCTTAAAATCTGACAAAGAAGTTTCATCATCATTGTTTTCTTTCACAATATTTATTACGTCCAAAGTGTAGTTTAATATACATATGATCACCATTAGACACACACACACACACACACACACACACAAAACCTACTGGAGTCCAATTGAAATAGTAGGACACAAATCACAGAATAGGATTAAGAGGTTCACCTACATTTCACTCTCATTTGTTGATGGTTCTATTTGATGATTGATCTATGCAGTACAAACAGGACAATACATAAGCTGAGGTCGTGTTTCATAAGCTTCTCTCTTACAACATTCCCTGTTGTAAAGCTTTAATACACACTGATGCATCTTCACCAGTCCTTTTTATTCATTTTCAAACATCTTAGACCTACAGGAAGTACTCAAAGGTGTTGTTAGGGGCTCCACAGGGATCCTGGTTAGGACCTCTTCCATTTTCCAAAGTCATCCTTGCTCGCCATTGCATTTACGTCGCCCACGGCAATAAGCAACTGCGCCAAATAGTAAGACACCATGACCATGTGGGTACCGTGTTCCAGTTCCATCACCTTGAACATCTGCACAGCCAACAGCATGTCAGAGATCATGAAGGACAAGCTCCCTAAGAGTGTCGCTGTCTGCCGCGTTCGAAAGGCTAACGTTGCCATTAGGGCGATCAAAGCCACGTAGATCCCCACTGCGGGAGTCATTACAGCTGAGTCAGGTGCTTTCTGCAGGTAGGGAAACAGGTAGATGTAGAAACTAACTCCCAACGCAAACAGGATCAGATACATGAAGCGTCTCCAGGTAGAGGAGGAGTATGTTGTATAGCAAGGCGAGAGGAAGCTGACTGAGTACAGCAGATGAGCCAAAGCAAACGCACCCATTCCTGAAAGAGATGTAAAATACATGATGCAAATAAAACCCGGGATAAATCATGTATGTGTGTGTGTTCCAAAGTGCTTCACGCTTACAAACGAGGCTCTTATTACCGTGGAGGAAGAGCCCGGGCCATATTAGGCAGCAGTCGCCAACGGCAGAGAAGACTAAACCTCCGGCAACGCCCAGGACGCTCTGGCCCCCGTTCCAGCTCAGCACGACCGCAGCCAAGAGGAGCACAGGCGCCGCCTTGACACCTGCGGACATGACGGAGGGGTCTGGGGTCCACAGGCAGAAATACGCTGCTGTGGCTGCAAAGAAGGGAAGGAGAGAGACAAAAAGAGCACAGGACTGATAGAGAAGGAGGTGCAGAGGAAAGGAACGGGAGAAACCAAAGGGATCGAGATTACAAACAAGGTACAGGTACATCACAAGTCAAATGTGAACAAGCAAACAATCTAATGATCATAGACAACTTCCTGTCCACATGTGATGCCATGCAGTTATATTATCAACGATTAAACAATATTTGTGCGTACCATATTTCTCCTCTGCTTCCTGTCGTAGGCGTCTGTCTCAAGGATGTCCATGTTCTCTGCTGTCAGGGCTGGCGTCGTGTCTCAGTTGGATGTATGTGTGAGCCTTCGATGTTTCCTGCCGCAGGTCCCAGTTCCCCTGCACGGCCACGTCTCGTTCTCCTGCGTCTCTGTCGTCTCGGTGGGATTTGCGGCGTGCGTCTCTTAGTCTCTACGTGTTCGTGTTGGACGGCAGTGAACCTTGGACCAATCCTTACTGCAGAGGATATTTCAGATAGTACTCTGATAAAATGTGTGTACTCACAGTTTTGAGTTCTCGTCGGCAGCCAGTTGACCTTTGACCTGAGTGACATCAGCACATGAAGGGCAAAGTTGAATTTGTTAATAGCAAATGCTTGTACTACACTATGAGAATGTGTGTCTCATAGAATATCACATTTTGGCGCTTGTGTTATGTTTTATCTCGTTATTTCATATTGACAGGATGTTGACACCCAAATCATCCTTAAGCTTTTACGCCTTTTAATTACACTGATGGAATTTCAAATCAGTACGCTAAGAAAATAAACCCTCAGACTTGGATTTCTGCCTCCTTATTCTCATTTAATGGTCTATTCTGAAATATTTACTATGATTTAATGTTCAAACACACATGGATCCCCGTCTGCTCTCCCAAATCCTCCTCAGTCATCATTTCTTTGTGTGTGGCGGCTGTGTGTGTTCACTAGATGGCCACACTGCATCAGAAGAACCTCCCCACCTAGTATGAAAACAAGTCATGACCCAACCTTTATTTTCACCTCCTCACAAACGTTTTTGACAATCTTTGCAAATAATGATTTCATTATGGAGTCAAATGGAAAATCATTATCTGAGTTGTTGAATTCTTTCATTACAGAATCTCGAAAAACTGGAGGGACTGACCGGCTGATTCTGAACGCACCAGAACCTGAAATCATCTAAATGGACGCATGGAGGAGGAGGAGGAGCCAAACAGGTAGTGATTACACAAACAGAGGAAGACACAATCATTAACTATGGCCTCTCAAAGTCCAACCTTGCACCGTGCCGGCCCACAATTCCTGCAGTAGCGGGCTGAGTAGTTTTGCTTGGAGTTGGGAGACTCACACAGATCTGAGCTGCATGATTATGGGTGAGTACAGCAATAAATTAGGCCGAGTTGAGTTGATTAGATTAGAAACAAGGTCAAAAGCTAAACAGTGGAACAGGAACATGCACACGGGCACATGTGTGTGTGTGTGTGTGTGTGTGTTTTCCTGGATGTTTACTAGTGTGTTTCTCTGCACAGGACATGGCCGCCTGCCTAAGGATCGGTGTTGTGGGATATGGGCATCTAGGTGCGCTAACCTGACACACACACACACACACACACACACACACGATCATGACAGTATCATAAATTTTGAATAAGTGATCATCTCTCTCTCTCTCTCTCTCTCTCTCTCTCTCTCTCTCTCTCTCTCTCTCTCTCTCTCTCTCTCTCTCTCTCTCTCTCTCTCTGTGTGTGTGTGTGTGTCACAGGGCAGTACCTGGTGGAGAGGATCCTGAATGAAGGACCTGCTCTGGGTCTCACTCTGGCTTTTGTTTGGAACAGAAATTCTGAAAAGCTCAAAGGCTCAGTTCCCGATGACGTCATACTTGTTGATCTGAACTCATTTGCAGACAGGTACAAACACACAACCACGTGCAAAAGAGAATGAGTAGCTTGTATTATTTCTAACTTCTATGTTTCTGGAGTTTACAGCCTGATATGATGAACAACCTGTGTGTGTTTGTGCAGACGATGTGACGTGATAGTTGAGGTTTGCCATCCTCAGATAGTAAAGGACTTTGGGCTGCACTTCCTGTCTCACTCTCACGTCATGGTGAGACTCAATCTCCTCTATTTGCATCAGACTTTGAGGTGGAATGCGACACTGGGAGTGCAGAGTTGTTAAACGTTGTTTCCTCTCAGGTGGGCTCTCCCTCCGCACTCTCCGACCCTGAACTGAACCAGAACCTTCGTCAGGCTGCCCAGCGGCACGGGAAAACTCTCTATGTGCCCAGTGGTGCATTATGGGGAGGCCAGGATATCCAGAGGCTGAATGATGGTGGGGGCTTGAAGGTAACAACGGCTGTAGAGGGGAGACGCTATGCTGACTCATGCTACAAATGGAGTGATGAAGTTCTCAGAAAACATTTGAGCCCAACAATACCACCATTTACCACAAGGGGGACATCTTGCTCAACGGTCAATCATGTCACGTGCTTGAATTTCGATTCTTGGTGTATTTTTCAGGCTTTGTTCATAAGAATGTCCAAGCATCCGTCCTGTTTCCGGTTGACCGGCGACGTCCTCTCTGGATGGACAGAGGGAGAGGGGAGACGTGTTTTATTCAGCGGCTCGGTCGCAGATTTATGTCCTCTCGCTCCCAATAATGTCAACACCATGGCGGCGGCGGCAGTGGCGGCAGGATGTCTGGGCTTCAGTGGTGTTCAGGGAGAGATCGTGTCTGACACAGCGTGAGAATCCATTCATATCTCACTCTCAATTCAGGAGATTTCATGCTTCCTCCCACCTCATAACCTTTGACCTCCAGGTTAAGCGATTACCATGTGGTGGAGGTGGAGGTGACCGGGCCCGATGGCTTCTCCGTGCACACAGTGAGGAGGAACCCCGCCAAACTCGGAGCTGTAACCGGCAGCGCCACATACAACTCATTCTGGAATAGTTTACTAGGTGAGTCCAGGTGCTCGTGTCGGGATTAAATCTGTAATCTTACTTTAAACCAGGGGAGATTCGCTAAGGTTAAGTGAATCAGTGACAAACCCAGATTCTCTTTTGTCATCTCAGTCTGTAAAGGACACGGAGGCCGAGTGTATCTGTGCTGAGGCAGACCGAGACTTAAGAGGATTAGCTTTCATACGAATCAAAATAGTGGACGATGACGAGGAGGAGGATCAGCTCAGCGCCGAAGAGGGAGTGTCCAAAAAGTGTCCAGTGGAAAGGACGGTCACTGGGACAGTCCATAAGACGCCAACTGCTCTGTGCTGAAACCAAGCTCATAACGTTACCGACACTCATTTTGAACAGAAATAGTGCAAATGGGATTATTGTGTTACTTTCAAAGACAACATGTAAGATTTTGTTTGTTTAAAGGCCACTATCTTTCCCCCTGTATGCCAATGGTATGTCCCATCTCTCATTTGGTACGGTCCAGAATAGCCTGTGATGATGTAACTCAGTTTTCCTGTGCTGTCGCTTGTCTTGCAGGTGTTGCTATTAGTTTGGGTGATTGTTTAAGGACAAATACTCCTCTCTTCTTTATTGATGATTCACTGTTTGTATCTTGCACACATTGTGGCATTAGACTGCCCCCTTGTGGTTAATATGAGTACTAATATGTCTCTCTATCTTTGAAGCTCCTTCTTATAGTCCTATTCATTTGTAGTGGGAGTGGCGTCTCTCAGCCAATCCTGCATTTCAGCTTTGTAACAATAACAGAACTTTTTAAGTATCAATTGCTTTCATTGTATGTCATCATGTTGCATACCTCAGTTTATCATTCACTGATCCGCATGCAAATCCTACTACTATAACTAGAGAGCGTATGTGTGTGTGTGTGCTTGTTTGTGTGATGTTGCAGAGGTTTTTCAATTGCGTAGGATGCTTTACACACACACTGTCACACACCGTCTACGCTCAGGTTCATTCAATGTATTTCTGTTGAAAAGAGAAGACGAGTCAGTCAGTTGTCCTTTGCAACACACACATGTACGTTTACATATTTAAACTTTATTTGAAGTACATCTGGTGCAAGATAACGTGTCAGGGTGTGTCACTCAGTTCCCTCACAGACATACAGCAGCTTCTTTTCCCTCCCTTTCTATACTCATTCCCTCTTTAAGCACCGTCTCCATTTTTCCACCTCCAAGCCACCATTTTTCACTAATAAATACTTGCAGAGACCAGCTTGGTAAAACCATCTTCACACACACACGGATAGACAAACAGGAGAGCCAGGCTTGTTTATTGGGACAGACAAAAACACAAAGAACCGAAGACTCCAAACAATAGAACCAAGAGCTTCTTAAAATGTTGAACTCTGAGGCCAATTCAGCCTTATTTTATATGAATTTATTTCTTTTTCAGGCATTTTACAGATGTGTTCACCTGGATAAGTGCAGTTTGTAGAATTCTCTTTACGTTTTCACCAGGAAAATGGCTCATCCAGCTTTGAATGAAGACAAGGACCGTTATCAATCAAGTATAAAAGCCCAGCAAGAGACTCCAAATAAATCCTCATTTCTATATTAAATACTTTATACTCCAGTGTTAGTACTCTACAAAGTCCAGCCACTGGGATTTGTTGTTGTTGTTGTTTTGTCTCCTCGAGCCGTTTCTAGCTGCCAAATCT